>NC_049208.1:55959162-55981662 GCF_013347855.1 Anguilla anguilla | reverse complement strand
TTTTAAACTCACAGCTTTGTGAGAACGTCTACAGAGCTGGGGGGGGGGGGTGCGGGGGTGACCGTTCTCATGGAAACACAGGGAGCGGACAACAGGGTCCCACACATGTATGAGTATGACACACTGAAACAACGCTGCGTGTGTGAGTGTATGTGTGCATTTGTGTATGAGTGTGTCTGTGTTTGTGAGTGTGTGTGTGTGTGTGTTTGTGTTTGTGTGCGAGTGTGTCTGTGGGTGTGTGTGCGTTTGTGTGAGAGTGTGTCTGTGTAGGCGTTTGTGTGCGAGTGTGTCTGTGTGTGCGAGTGTGTGTGCGTGTGCGTTTGTGTGTGACTTTGTGCGTGTGTTTGGGGGGGACGCATTGCTTGAGAGGGAATACGGCACAAATTTCAATGGGCTTATTGTGGGCAAGCAAAACCACATGAGTCACACACATACACGCACACACACACACACACACACAATGCGTTAATGTGGGGCAGGGCACACGCTAGGCTAGGCACTGACTGACACAATCCTTACCTCACCGGTAACCCCCAACATCCCCCCCCTTACTGAACACTAAACACTGTCACTGACTGCAGCTCAGCTATACGGGGTGGGGGTGAGGGGAGTGACACACAAGCTGCACAGTGCAGCTGGAGTTCTGTTTGAGCACAGCACAGCGTAGCTGGAGTTCTGTTTGAGCACAGCACAGTGTAGCTGGAGTTCTGTTTGAGCACAGCACAGAGTAGCTGGAGTTCTGTTTGAGCACAGCACAGTGTAGCTGGTGTTCTGTTTGAGCACAGCACAGTGTAGCTGGAGTCCTGTTTGAGCACAGCACAGTGTAGCTGGAGTTCTGTTTGAGCACAGCACAGTGTAGCTGGTGTTCTGTTTGAGCACAGTGTAGCTGGAGTTCTGTTTGAGCACAGCACAGTGTAGCTGGAGTTCTGTTTGAGCACAGCGTAGCTGGTGTTCTGTTTGAGCACAGCACAGTGTAGCTGGTGTTCTGTTTGAGCACAGCACAGTGTAGCTGGAGTTCTGTTTGAGCACAGTGTAGCTGGTGTTCTGTTTGAGCACAGCACAGTGTAGCTGGAGTTCTGTTTGAGCACAGCAGAGTGTAGCTGGAGTTCTGTTTGAGCACAGCACAGAGTAGCTGGAGTTCTGTTTGAGCACAGCACAGTGTAGCTGGTGTTCTGTTTGAGCACAGCACAGTGTAGCTGGAGTTCTGTTTGAGCACAGCACAGTGCAGCTGGTGTTCTGTTTGAGCACAGCACAGTGTAGCTGGAGTTCTGTTTGAGCACAGCACAGTGTAGCTGGTGTTCTATTTGAGCACAGCACAGTGTAGCTGGAGTTCTGTTTGAGCACAGCACAGTGTAGCTGGAGTTTTGTTTGAGCACAGCGTAGCTGGAGTTCTGTTTGAGCACAGCACAGTGTAGCTGGTGTTCTGTTTGAGCACAGTGTAGCTGGAGTTCTGTTTGAGCACAGCACAGTGTAGCTGGAGTTCTGTTTGAGCACAGCACAGTGTAGCTGGTGTTCTGTTTGAGCACAGCACAGTGTAGCTGGAGTTCTGTTTGAGCACAGCGTAGCTGGAGTTCTGTTTGAGCACAGCACAGTGTAGCTGGAGTTCTGTTTGAGCACAGCACAGTGTAGCTGGAGTTCTGTTTGAGCAGAGCACAGTGTAGCTGGAGGTCTGTTTGAGCACAGCACAGTGTAGCTGGAGGTCTGTTTGAGCACAGTGTAGCTGGAGTTCTGTTTGAGCACAGCACAGTGTAGCTGGTGTTCTGTTTGAGCACAGCACAGTGTAGCTGGAGTCCTGTTTGAGCACAGCACAGTGTAGCTGGAGTTCTGTTTGAGCACAGCGTAGCTGGATTTCTGTTTGAGCACAGCACAGTGTAGCTGGTGTTCTGTTTGAGCACAGCACAGTGTAGCTGGTATTCTGTTTGAGCACAGCACAGTGTAGCTGGTGTTCTGTTTGAGCACAGCATAGCTGGAGTTCTGTTTGAGCACAGCACAGTGTAGCTGGAGTTCTGTTTGAGCACAGTGTAGCTGGTGTTCTGTTTGAGCACAGCACAGTGTAGCTGGTGTTCTGTTTGAGCACAGCACAGTGTAGCTGGTGTTCTGTTTGAGCACAGCATAGCTGGAGTTCTGTTTGAGCACAGCACAGTGTAGCTGGAGTTCTGTTTGAGCACAGTGTAGCTGGTGTTCTGTTTGAGCACAGTGTAGCTGGTGTTCTGTTTGAGCACAGCACAGTGTAGCTGGTGTTCTGTTTGAGCACAGTGTAGCTGGAGGTCTGTTTGAGCACAGCACAGTGTAGCTGGAGGTCTGTTTGAGCACAGCGTAGCTGGATTTCTGTTTGAGCACAGCACAGTGTAGCTGGTGTTCTGTTTGAGCACAGCACAGTGTAGCTGGTATTCTGTTTGAGCACAGCACAGTGTAGCTGGTGTTCTGTTTGAGCACAGCATAGTGTAGCTGGAGTTCTGTTTGAGCACAGCACAGTGTAGCTGGTATTCTGTTTGAGCACAGCACAGTGTAGCTGGTGTTCTGTTTGAGCACAGCACAGTGTAGCTGGTGTTCTGTTTGAGCACAGTGTAGCTGGAGTTCTGTTTGAGCACAGCACAGTGTAGCTGGAGTTCTGTTTGAGCACAGCACAGTGTAGCTGGTGTTCTGTTTGAGCACAGCACAGTGTAGCTGGCCTGTGGTCACTTGGTACATTAGACCCAGGCTTTAAGCACACACTCGCACCCACAGCACAGCACAGTGTAGCTGGTGTTCTGTTTGAGCACAGCACAGTGTAGCTGGAGTTCTGTTTGAGCACAGCACAGTTTAGCTGGAGTTCTGTTTGAGCACAGCGTAGCTGGAGGTCTGTTTGAGCACAGCACAGTGTAGCTGGCCTGTGGTCACTTGGTACATTAGACCCAGGCTTTAAGCACACGCTCGCACCCACAGCACAGCACAGTGTAGCTGGTGTTCTGTTTGAGCACAGCACAGTGTAGCTGGCCTGTGGTCACTTGGTACATTAGACCCAGGCTTTAAGCACACGCTCGCACCCACAGCTCACATTTCTGCGTTTAGACAGCCAGGTATTTAATAAATTCAGCTCAAGTGCCTGTGCTCCAGGAAACCCCAGCAGTGATTAGACTGTGCTGAGCGGATTCTGCTCTCTACTTTTCTACACGCCATTTTAACAGCACTTCCTGTCTCTCCCCGTCCACTTCCTGATGTGAGAGAGCGATAGGGGAAGTGGCGGCATGCGAGTCAAACGCAGGCCTGATCACAAAGCCGATTATCTCCCCTGGCCAATCAGAGCGCTGCGCTTACGTGTGTGCGTGTGAGTATGTGTGCATGTGAGTGTGTGTGTGTGTGTGTGTGTGCGTGTGTGCGCGTGTGCATGTGTATGTGTGTGTGAGTGCGTGTGCATGTGTGTGTGTGTGCGTATGTGGGTGAGTGCATGTGTGTGTGTGTGCGTGTGTGTGTGTATGTGTGAGTGCGTGCGTAATGAGCACAGGGGTCACACTGAGGTCGGAAGCTTAAACACAGACCTGTGATTGGACGGGAAGCTGAGATGTCTGTTTTGGAGACGATAACACAAAGCAAAGAGCAACTGGCAAAGTTTAGAGAAACAAGTCATGTGATCTACTGGGGACAGACTGACAGACAGATAATGAGAGACAGACAGGAAGAGAGGCAGGCAGAGAGAAGAGAGAGAGAGGTAGGGAGAGAGAAAGAGGGAGAGAGAGAATGTCACACAGATGTCATTTTCGAAGCAGCTGTATGTTACGCGAAAGGACTTTATCCCGGAATGCAGTGTTAAAATAAAATCACAGTTTCAGCGACGCATTGTCATTTATTGGAATACCAGGGTGTCAGGGTTAGGGTTAAGGTGTCAGGAACAGCTGTGATTGGTCAGTGCTGAGTGCAGCTGAGCCGAGGATGATGATGATGATGATGATGAAGAGGGGGACAGGAAGGACTGTGTGCAAATATTCAGCAGAAGTGTGGTTTAAACAACAAGCACATCTTGATACGAGTCATCTCAGCATGACTACAGTATCTCCACCCTTGTGATGGGGTAAACACACACACACACACGCACACATGCACACACACACCACACAAACACACACACACTCATATATGCACATGCATGCATGCACACACACACGGCAGAAACATTAGTCTGGGAAATGAGCACACCTGCATTACAACAGCCCTCAGGCCGCAGGTCAGAGGTCACAGGTCAGCAGGCTGACCTCAGATTGGTGCAAACTGCCAGGAGGCCTGCTGGACTACTCTAGAGCAGCGGACTTCAAACAGCTCCATCACAGCCAAACAAGCTCATCAGTTAAGATGGCTGACAGCACACGTTTAAGCAGTAAGGGGGAGGTTCTCTACCTGTACGGTCTTCTTAATTCTGTGGGACGGTCCAGGGTATTCCGGGGAGTACAGGTCCGTGAGGAACAGGGAGTTGATGAGGGTGGACTTCCCCAAACCGGACTCTCCTGCGGGGGGTTGGGTGGGGCGGGGCAGGGAGAGCGGGGGGGGGGGGGGTTGGGGGGGGGGAGAGAGAGAGTTTAGGACATCTGCACAGAAGCGAGGATCAAATGCACTCCGACTCCGGAAAACTGCCGGCTGCTGGGAATTCCTCACATTCCCTGGGACCAGAGTGGAGAAGCAGGAAACAGTGCAGGAGATTGGGCCCTGCTACTTACCTGGACCTGAGCTACCTGTGCCACGCCCACCCGCTCCCTGAGCCACGCCCACACGCTCCCTGTGCCACGCCCACCCGCTCCCTGTGCCACGCCCACCCGCTAGCCATGCCACGCCCACCCGCTAGCCGTGCCACAGCAACCCGCTCCCTGAGCCACGCCCACACGCTCCCTGTGTCAGCCCACCCGCTCCCTGTGCCACGCCCACCCGCTCCCTGTGCCATGCCCACCCGCTCCCTGAGCCACGCCCACCCGCTAGCCGTGCCACGCCCACACGCTCCCTGTGCCACGCCCACCCGCTCCCTGAGCCACGCCCACACGCTCCCTGTGTCACGCCCACCCGCTCCCTGTGCCACGCCCACCCGCTCCCTGTGCCACGCCCACCCGCTCCCTGTGCCAGGTATATTACAGTACAGCAGTGGGACTGAATGCTCATCAGAACATGTAGCTTAACCATTTCATAATTCTGCCTGTTTGATAACTGTTAGTTTATTATCCTTTTTTCCATAACTTAATCTATTGTCATGGATACATGGTGCATGAAATGCAAAAATAAGAAAAAGAGACTATAACCCTGACATGACGTTACAAAGCCGGATATGCCCAGCTCAAAGAGGGAGGGAGGGAGGGGATGGGAGGAGGGGAGAGAGGGAGAGAGGAGGGGGAAAGAGAGAGAGAAAATGAGAGAGAAAATGAGAGGAACGCCAAAAAGGAGGGACAGAGAGAAAAGAGAAGAACAGAAGGTTGTAGAATGTGTCTTGTCATTTTGCTTTAAACAAACTCAGGCAACAGAACACCGTTTAGTGGCATGCCTATAAATCTCTTTTCAGCGGAACTGAACCGAAAGAAAGCGAGAGAAAGAAAAGATGTTGGGGGCGGGGGGACAAGAAGAGAGTGGAGGGGGGAAGAAAGGATGACGGAGAAGAAAAAGCATCCATCCACTGCTGTTATTGGCCATCATATCATATGATACATCACACGCGTGTGACCGGGGTTTGGCAGCAATGCACACTGGGAAGGCATGCCAACAGAGCACAATATGAGCTGGACTGGAACCAGAGGGAGGGAGGGGAGAGAGGAACAATGAGAGAGCAAGACAAAGAGAACGTGATATACGGTCATGGGGGAAGAGACAGGCAGAGGTGGATAGAACAAGAGATGGAGAAAATAAGATGAAGTGAAGCAGAGAGAGAGAGGGAGAGAGAGAGAGATAATGACAGACAGAGGAGCCTGAGGTGTCAGCGATCTATCAATCACTTGACTAACCAATCAACCAAATAATCAATCACTCGACTAACCAATCAACCAAATAATCACTCATTCGACTAACCAATAAACCAAATAATCAATCAGTTAACTAACCAATCAACCAACTAATCAGTCACTCAACTAACCTCTAAAACTAACCAATCAATCACTCAACTAACCAAACTATCTCTGAACAAACCAATCAACCAAACAATCAATCACTTAACTAACAAATTAAACTAACCAATCAATCACTCAACTAATCAATCAACCAATGAGCCATCTCTGTTTCTGAACAGCAGCGTTTCCCAGCCGGACGGCAGCAGCGGTGTGTTTCCTGAAGCTTCACGGGAGTTTCATAGCATGGCGAGTGTCAGACACAGATCAGGATGCAGTCTTCTGTTCATTCAAAGCCCAAAACGGAGCACCCCTCCCATGCATTCTGGGAAAGGTCGCTCCCGAGTCGGGGAGGTCCTGGCTTCTCATACACATCTGCCCACATTCCCAGCCCGGCCTCATCCGTCACACAGACAGAGAACTGGCACGCACGCCGTGGGAACGTACTGAGCGCGCTCAGAACCAGAGGGCCTAGTTCTGCACTGAGTCATACTGAGCACGCTCAGAACCAAAGGGCCTCGGTCTGCACTGAGTCATACTGAGCACGCTCAGAACCAGAGGGCCTAGTTCTGCACTGAGTCATACTGAGCGCGCTCAGAACCAAAGGGCCTCGGTCTGCACTGAGTCATACTGAGCGCGCTCAGAACCAAAGGGCCTAGTTCTGCAGTCATACTGAGCACGCTCAGAACCAGAGGGCCTAGTTCTGCAGAGTCATACTGAGCGCGCTCAGAACCAAAGGGCCTAGTTCTGCACAGTCATACTGAGCGTGCTCAGAACCAAAGGGCCTACTTCTGCACTGAGTCATACTGAGCACGCTCAGAACCAAAGGGCCTACTTCTGCACTGAGTCATACTGAGCGCGCTCAGAACCAAAGGGCCTAATTCTGCACTGAGTCATACTTAGCGTGCTCAGAACCAAAGGGCCTAATTCTGCACTGAGTCATACTTAGCGTGCTCAGAACCAAACGGCCTAGTTCTGCAGTCATACTGAGCGTGCTCATACTGAAGGGCCCAGTTCTGCAGTCATACTGAGCACGCTCAGAACCAAAGGGCCTAGGTCTGCACTGAGTCATACTGAGCGCGCTCAGAACTAAAGGGCCTAGTTCTGCAGAGTCATACTGAGCATGCTCAGAACCAAAGGGCCAAGTTCTGCACAGTCATACTGAGCATGCTCAGAACCAAAGGGCCTAGTTCTGCACAGTCATACTGAGCATGCTCAGAACCAAAGGGCCTAGTTCTGCACAGTCATACTGAGCACGCTCAGACTGAAAGGCATTGCTCACGCCCTCTTTTCCTCAACCTACTGAGCCTCCAATGCCCCACTCACCCTTCCCACAATGCTTTACAGGCACAGGCCTGCTCTGAAACACCTGACCACAATCGGAACAGACTAAAACAGACAAGTAAGTTGTAAGGCTACATCATCAAATCTGACCATGAATCATAATTTGTCTGATTTGTCTAAGCTATACAAGAATAAACATGCATACGTGCACACACATACACAAGCTCACAATCACACACACACACACACACACACACACACACATGCTCACACCCAGATAGACACACACGCTCACAATCACACACACACACACATGCTCACAACCACACACATACACACGCAGACAGACACACACACACACACCACACATGCAGACACACACACACACTCACACACAGTGGTGTGTTCGGATAGGATGCTGGAACAAGCACAGGCTCCATGCTCTGTCCAACGCTTTCCCTGAGTTTGACCCCTGCGGGTCTGCAGACACGTGCAGAATAAACCTGTAGGCAGAGAGGACTGTGGGTAAACCTTGCCACAGGCAGGGTGGGATTGTGGGTAAAGCTGGGGCTGGTCAGGCCACTGGGGCTGAATCCAGCATACTTCCTTTAAAGGAAATCTACAGCAGCTGTGTAAACTACAGGAGGGGGGGGGAGAGAGAGGGAGGGGGGAGGGGGGAGGGGGGAGAGAGAGGGTGGAGACAGAGGGGGGGAGAGAGGGGAAGAGAGAGAGAGAGGGAGGGGGGAGGGGGGAGAGAGAGAGGGGGAGAGGGGGAGAGAGGGAGAGAGAGGGGGAGGGGGGATGAGAGAGGGAGAGAGGGCGGGAGGGAGAAAGAGGGAGAGAGGGGGGAGAGGGGAGAGAGTACGACAGAGGGAGGCGGGGGGAGAGAGAGTGGTACAGAGATGGCTGGATGGGCAGACAGGGGGACAGAAGCTTCCCCACCAGCAGGCCCCGCCCACCCACAGGCCCCACCCACCAGCAGGCCCCACCCAGCATCCTCAGAGCAGAGAGAGAGCTGCACGACCGTCTCCGTGGGAACTGCTACCACCACCCCCTCCTTTACACTCACACTGTGTGTGTGTGTGTGTGTGTGTGCGTGAGTGAGTGACTGAGTGAGTGAGTGAGTGTATGGTGTGTGTGTGTGTATGTGTGTATGTGTGTGTGTGTGAGTGAGTGAGTGAGTGAGTGCATGGTGTGTGTGTGTGTGAGTGAGTGAGTGAGTGAGTGAGTGAGTGAGTGAGTGAGTGTATGGTGTGTGTGTAGGTGTGTGTGTGTGAGTGAGTGAGTGAGTGTATGGTGTGTGTGTAGGTGTGTGTGTGTGAGAGTGAGTGAGTGAGTGAGTGCATGGTGTGTGTGTGTGTGTGTGTGTGTGTGTGAGTGAGTGAGTGAGTGAGTGAGTGAGTGAGTGAGTGAGTGAGTGAGTGAGTGAGTGAGTGTCTGTGTGTGTGTGTGTGTGAGTGAGTGAGTGAGTGTATGGTGTGTGTGTGTGTGTGTGTGTGTGAGTGAGTGAGTGAGTGAGTGAGTGAGTGAGTGTATGGTGTGTGTGTGTGTGTGTGAGTGAGTGAGTGAGTGTATGGTGTGTGTGTGTATCTGTGTGTGTGTGTGTGTGTGTGTGTGAGTGAGTGTATGGTGTGTGTGTGTGTGTGTGTGTGTGTGTGTGTGTGTGTGAGTGAGTGAGTGAGTGAGTGTGTATGGTGTGTGTGTCTGTGTGTGTGTGAGTGAGTGAGTGTATGGTGTGTGTGTGTGAGTGTGTGAGTGTGTGAGTGAGTGAGTGAGTGAGTGAGTGAGTGTATGGTGTGTGTGTGTGTGTGAGTGTGTGAGTGAGTGAGTGAGTGAGTGAGTGAGTGAGTGAGTGTGTGTGTCTGTGTGTGTGTGAGTGAGTGAGTGAGTGAGTGTATGGTGTGTGTGTGTGTGTCTGTGTGTGTGTGCGTCTGAGTGAGTGAGTGTATGGTGTGTGTGTGTGTGTCTGTGTGTGTGTGTGTGAGTGAGTGAGTGAGTGAGTGAGTGAGTGTGTGCGGACGGATGGAGTGTAGCACAGTGGGTAAGGAACTGGGCTTGTAACCGAAAGGTCGCAGGTTCGATTCCCGGGTAAGGACACTGCCGTTGTACCCTTGAGCAAGGTACTTCACTGAAATTGCTTCAGTATATATCCAGCTGTATTAATGGATACTATGTAAAAGTTGTGTAAGTCGCTCTGGATAAGAGCGTCTGCTAAATGCCTGTAATGTAATGTAATGTGCATGTATGTATGTTCTAACCCCCCCTCCTGAAGCACAGGGACACTCACCCACGACCATGAGGGTGAACTGGAACCCCCTCTTCACCGACTTCCTGTACACCTGGTTGGGCAGGTTGGCAAAGCCCACGTAACCATCTAGGTTCTTCTGTTGCTGTGGAAACACAGACCCAACTCCAGAGATTTAACCATACTGCTTACCACTAACGGTCACTTCACCGCCCATATAAGGTACAGTCTCCCCAAATCCCAGCATTCTTTGCAAGAATTATACTCCAGCACATGCGCTCAAATCTCTCTCTCTCTCACACACATGCACACACGCACGCACGCACACACACGCACACACACACACGCACACACACACACGCATGCACGCACGTGCCCCCACTCACGCACGCACACACACGCACACACACACACACATGCACTCACACACACGCACACACACACACACACACACACGCACACACACACACATGCACTCACACACACACACACGCACACACACACACATGCACTCACACGCACACACGCTTGCACGCACACTAACACACGCACACTAACACACACACACACACACACACACATGCACTCACACACACACACGCTTGCACACACACTAACACACACACACACATATGCAGACAGACACGCGGGCTGACGGACAGGCGCTCCGCTCCGCGTGTGCTGTCTCCCCCTCCGGCGGCTCAAGGGCAGGAGCAGAGTTTCCCTCCCGAACGTTTCGGGACACGGGTACGAGCTTTCACAGCCCAGCCGGAGGAACATTACAGGTCTGTCTTACAGCCGAGCACGGAACCCGTCTCTGCCAGATAAACACACTCCGCTTGCTTCTTTAAGCTCTTTAAAGGTGAACACAAACGCAAATGACTTACAGCTGCTTCCAGAGGCATCATAGGGGTGTTTCCAAGGGGGGTCCAGGTTGCAGGAATTTGTGGTTGATGAGGAGAAGAAGGGGTAGTGGTGTTTGGGGTACCCCAAGGGTCCAGCGAGAACAGACAAAAAAAATTATAAATCAAGAAAGATTTAGCCCAATGGAAGTACATCCACAGTCAAACATAATTCAACCAATCAATCTTTAGATAGATGCTTTTCAGGCTATTAGCCTGCTTATCTGCCAGAGAAAAAGCATTAGTTTAAAATCAGTATTAAAAGATTACAAGGCCAACCTACTAATAGGATTAAGGATAACAATTAAGCAACAGCTTCCGCCCAGCCCCGAGTCACAGAGCTGGATCAGGCACATAATGTGGCACAGGCCAAACGGTTTCCAGGTCCATTGGAGGCCTTTAGCCTGCAGTCATGTGGTTGGCCAGAGAAAGCAAAAACCTGCCACTGGTTCAGACGCCTCACTGATTGACAGTGGTCACACAATGATAGCCCCACCCATTGTCAGGTTCAGCGCGAATAAAGCTCATTGTGACATCACAATGGGGTTCAGGAAGCCTGGAAGCTGCAGACCTGATCAAACTCGCATCCATAAACTTTAACCCTTCAGACGCTGGTAAAACCACACCGGCAGATTACTAAGGATTTTCAGCCCACTAAAGCACAAGCATGTAAAATAAGTGTTTTTCTCTGAACGCTGGTGAAGATTGATATCTGCACTGAAACTGGCTGAATTTTACCAGCATCTGAAGGGTTAAAGGGTTTTGAATAGTGAACTGACCCAGGCCAGCCACCCACACACTCAAAGTGCTGGTAAATCATCTGTTTATCCACATCCTACTCCAGAGCCGGCCTCTGAAGGACAAAAATACAATGAGTATAAAACAAAAAAAGAGAACACATTTCAGTGTGTGTGAGTGTGTGTGTGTTCATTCAGTTACAACTCCAGCAAGACCACAGGCACGACTCTTCAAAAAAAAAAAAACCCCCAGCTTTTTTGTTTGCTAAAAATCCAGATAGATGTCCATGAAACATGTACACAGCAAGAAAATAAAAATGCAGCAGAGCAGAGAGAAGGACCGCAGGGACGCACCGGAGAACAGGTTTCTGGCTCTATACCTCAGTCCTCATCCTGATTGAGAAACAGGAGGGTTTTTACAAACCATCTTCCCCCGATCACACCAGCTGAGTGTGCGTGTGTGAAAATGTGTGACTGCGCATGTGCGTGCGTGTGTGAGAATGTGTGACTGCGCATGTGCGTGCGTGGGTGTGCGTGTGTGAGAATGTGTGACTGCGCATGTGTGTGCGTGGGTGTGCGTGTGTGAGAATGTGTGACTGCGCATGTTCGTGTGTGTGTGAGACTGACTGTAATGTACCTGCTGTAGTCTGCAGTCTATAACTCACACTGGGCTGTACTTACTGTAATGTACCTGCTGTAGACTATAACTCACGCTGGGCAGTACTGACTGTAATGTACCTGCTGTAGTCTGCAGTCTATAACTCACACCGGGCTGTACTGACTGTAATGTACCTGCTGTAGTCTGCAGTCTATAACTCACACCGGGCTGTACTGACTGTAATGTACCTGCTGTAGACTACAACTCACGCTGGGCTGTACTGACTGTAATGTACCTGCTGTAGTCTGCAGTCTATAACTCACACCGGGCTGTACTGACTGTAATGTACCTGCTGTAGACTATAACTCACACTGGGCTGTACTGACTGTAATGTACCTGCTGTAGTCTGCAGTCTATAACTCACGCCGGGCTGTACTGACTGTAATGTACCTGCTGTAGTCTGAAGTCTATAACTCACACTGGGCTGTACTGACTGTAATGTACCTGCTGTAGTCTGCAGTCTATAACTCACACTGGGCTGTACTGACTGTAATGTACCTGCTGTAGACTATAACTCACACCGGGCTGTACTGACTGTAATGTACCTGCTGTAGTCTGCAGTCTATAACTCACACCGGGCTGTACTGACTGTAATGTACCTGCTGTAGACTATAACTCACACCGGGCTGTACTGACTGTAATGTACCTGCTGTAGTCTGCAGTCTATAACTCACACCGGGCTGTACTGACTGTAATGTACCTGCTGTAGTCTGCAGTCTATAACTCACACCGGGCTGTACTGACTGTAATGTACCTGCTGTAGACTATAACTCACGCCGGGCTGTACTGACTGTAATGTACCTGCTGTAGTCTGCAGTCTATAACTCACACCGGGCTGTACTGACTGTAATGTACATGCTGTGGTCTATAACTCACGCCGGGCTGTACTGACTGTAATGTACCTGCTGTAGTCTGCAGTCTATAACTCACGCCGGGCTGTACTGACTGTAATGTACCTGCTGTGGTCTATAACTCACGCCGGGCTGTACTGACTGTAATGTACCTGCTGTGGTCTATAACTCACACTGGGCTGTACTTACTGTAATGTACCTGCTGTAGTCTGCAGTCTATAACTCACGCCGGGCTGTACTGACTGTAATGTACCTGCTGTAGTCTGCAGTCTATAACTCACGCCGGGCTGTACTGACTGTAATGTACCTGCTGTAGTCTGCAGTCTATAACTCACAGCTTCAGTACTGCAGGAACGGAAACACACCGACATTCAGACCCATATTTCTCCAGTATGGACAGTAACAGTATAAACCTTACGAGCGGTATAAATCCCAGACTTCAGAGTAGAACAGCCTCAGCCCAGATTTTAGTGGAGCACAAATCATAATTAAGCACCACATAAATCCCAGCTCAGCCGAACCGTTAGATCGGCCATCGGCCCGGCGCAGAGCGCAAAGGGAACGCCGGAATGATCGGAGACGGGGAGGCCGTGGCGTGGCGGGGGGTGTGGCAAGGGGGGGGGGGGCGTGGTGGGGGGGGGGGGAGCGTGGCGTGGCGGGGGGGCGGGGGGGGGGTTTGTGGCGGGGGGTGGGGCGGAGGATGGCTGCAGGGGAACTCGGCTCCTCAGACGCCTTTGTTACACACCAGCTTTCCACCAAACGCGAGCGCGAGGGCTACATCACGCTGATTTAACGCGCACTCCTATCCTGACACTCCGAGCGCATGAGAACGTACGCCTATCCGCCGAAGCATTATGGGTAACTGTGCTGCACAGCCATTGGCCGATCAAAAAGAAGGCGGGGCTAACACCCAAGGCCAGAATTCCCCGAGCGCACGGTGCAGGGAACCCCCTCTTCCCCCTGACCGCCGATCCGTTTCGGGGGTTCCCGCTGACCTCTGCTCCGGCGACATAGCTCAGGAGGTAAGAGCGGTTGTCTGGCAGTCGGAGGGTTGCTGGTTCGATCCCCGCCCTGGGCGTGTCGAAGTGTCCCTGAGCAAGATACCTAACCCCTAACTGCTCTGGTGAATGAGAGGCATCAGTTGTAAAGCGTTTTGGATAAAAGCGCTATATAAATGCAGTCCATTTACCATTCTTAATGAGCTCATTAATCAGAGTCATTCAAGCGACACTAGGGCCTCATTACTGGGAAGCTGAGTGACAGTGGAAGGGCGCTCGGCTAATTAGCTAATTGACCCGGGCTAATTAGAGGAAATTAAAACGTGCGGCCACACCGGCCCTCCTGCCCACACTGCCTATAAACTACAGACTGTCCCCTATAACTGCTCCTGCAGTGGGCGCTCTGTACAGCCCAGTGTTGCCTGTGAGGGAAATGGCTGACCTGTCCTCTCTGTCTTTGAATGGGTCGGATGAACCAACCAGCTGTGTGTGTGTGTGCATGTGTGTGTGGGTGCGAGTGTGTGTACTGACACGTTCGCACTACAACGCGCAAGCCTTCCAATTGGCTCATTCGACTCACCGATTTACAGTAAATGGCAGCCACGCCCACTCAGAGGGCTCACGACAGAATAAACCAGAACCCCAGTTTCTCTGGGAAACGAAAGGCCCGGTCGGTCGCCATTGGTTACGTGCCACTTCTTCCAAACCAGTCTCACACTTCCCTTCCTGCACGAGAGTGTCACACAATCGCACACGTCACCTACTCCAAAACCATAGACGTCCGCGGTATAATCCAGTCACCACAGACACACAAGCGCATGAGGCAGGCAGAGCACAACCAACAACATCACAACCGTCACCAAAAATACATCAGTCAAAAGCTCTCATAAAATGACTCACCCACAACCCCATACACCATCTCATACTCCAGACGAACCACTACCACGTCTCACAGACACGCCTGCTACAGCCAATCAAGTGGCACGTTTAAGATGGAGCACTACCATAGACGCTCACAGCATCACTTGATCCAGTGACACTAGTGACACAGTCCAGAGTGACCACTGCCACAGACACTAGTGACACAGTCCAGAGTGACCACTACCACAGACGCTAGTGACACAGTCCAGAGTGACCAGTACCACAGACGCTAGTGACACAGTCCAGAGTGACCACTACCACAGACGCTAGTGACACAGTCCAGAGTGACCACTGCCACAGACGCTAGTGACACAGTCCAGAGTGACCACTGCCACAGACGCTAGTGACACAGTCCAGAGTGACCACTGCCACAGATGCTACCACAGACTCTAGAGATACAGTCCAGAGTGGCCACTACCACAGACGATAGAGATACAGTCCAGAGTGGCCACTACCACAGACTCTAGAGATACAGTCCAGAGTGGCCACTACCACAGACGATACAGAGATACAGTACATTCCTGAAGAACCGTCCTGCCAAAAGCTTACAGAGAGAGCGCGCTAATTTTAGACACTCATAAGGAACGGACTGCATTCAGACCCACAGTTGAACAAACAATCTTTTTTTCTCTCTCCCTCTCTCTCACCCTCCCCCCCTCTCGCTCCATTTCTCTCTCTCTCTCATCCCCCTCTCTCTCTCTCTCTCCACAGGATGCAGGCCCATGTAGAGACACCAGTGGAATAGCTGGCATGCCGGGGGCAATGTATTGTTGGGCTGGGTCAAAGTCGTGAGGGGAACACGGTACTGGGGGGCTGGGTTAGGGTTGTGGGGGGGGGACACGGTACTGGGGGGCTGGGTCAGGGTCGTGGGGGGGGACATGGTATTGGGGGGCTGGGCCAGGGTCGTGGGGGGGGACACGGTACTGGGGGGCTGGGTCAGGGTCGTGAGGGGAACACGGTACTGGGGGGCTGGGTCAGGGTCGTGGGGGGGGACATGGTATTGGGGGGCTGGGCCAGGGTCGTGGGGGGGGACACGGTACTGGGGGGCTGGGTCAGGGTCGTGGGGGGGGACATGGTATTGGGGGGCTGGGTCAGGGTCGTGGGGGGGGACATGGTATTGGGGGGCTGGGTCAGGGTCGTGGGGGGGGACATGGTATTGGGGGGCTGGGTCAGGGTCGTGGGGGGGGGGGCATGGTATTGGGGGGCTGGGTTAGGGTTGTGGGGGGGGGGACATGGTATTCGGGGGGCTGTGTTAGGGTCGTGGGGGGGGACATGGTATTGGGGGGCTGGGTCAGGGTCGTGGGGGGGGACACGGTACTGGGGGGCTGGGTCAGGGTCGTGGGGGGGACACGGTATTGGGGGGCTGGGTCAGGGTCGTGGGGGGGGAAAGTGCCAGAAAACGTAGTGCGATGCGCCTGAATCTACAGGACTAAACAAGCAGCAGGTACACACACACACGCACACACACACACACACACACACACTCACTCACACACACTCTCACACACACACACACACACTCACACACACACACACACACACACACTCACACACCCACACACACAAACACTCACACGCACACTCATGCGCACACACACACACAAACACTTTCTCTCGCTCACACTCTCACACACATATTACATACACACACACACAGACACACACACACATTCAAACATAGACACAAACACTTCCTCTTTCTCTTAAACACACACATTACGTACATGCTCCCTAACACTCTCACACACAAACACACATATATATATACACACACACAGACAAATACTTTTTCTCTTGCAGACACACAGACGCATATATTACATACACGTTCACTAACACTCTCTCTGATATACTCAAACACACAAATATGCAAACACTCATTTGCTATGTACATACTCATTAAAACGCTCATATAAATACACACAGCAGTTTCCCAACTGGAATACCTCCATATCCCACATAACCAGTAGACCAGGCTTAATGCCTGTACTCTATCATTAAAGCCCTGTGAGGTGTTTAGTGTCCTGCGTGCTAAAACCATGTCTAAAAGCCTGCACCTCCTATCGCACAGTGTCCCCATCACAGCACAGGTGCAGCGCATTCACTTGGTTCAGAGGGGATAACGCCCACTACTGGGTGATCTGAGAAGGAATGCTTCATAGCCAGGTATCAACCAAACTCACTTGCTCTTAACCCGCTGCTGCAATTACGTTGTTCTTACAGGAGAAACCGACGGCAAAAATGCACTCAACCTTCGTTTCCCTGGCGACCACTGTGCCTGAGTAGAGTAAGCTACAGCGAGAGACTAAACTATACTGTGCCCGAGTAGAGTAAGCTATCGCGAGAGAATGTCACCGCCAAGACAAAGCGTTTATATATTATTTGAAAAATTAACCTTCCAACGTTATGGTGGGGGGTGCCGAAGAAGCAACGATCAAACAACTTTATGCTATAGAACAGAAACACAACCGACCATTTTTAGGGAAATTAAAGCGAAATAATTTGCCGTTCCCATGTTCACAAAATACAAGATGTTAAAGCACAGTGAACTTGACGCGTTATTAGAAAAGCCATGCAGCCCCATTCATTAGCTACATTAAGCTACACTATTGCAGGGCTGAGGGGAACAAAAGCCCGTCCGGCCGTGGCTACTGCTCAGACGACCTCCGCGGGACGGCACCACACAAAGGATGCATTTATAACAGCGAAATCATAATACATAGCAGGAATTCCATGGAGAGACAAGAGAAAATATTAGCGTTCAAAACTGTACGGACTTTACGACCAAGTCTCTTTAAAAAAAACAAAAAAAAAGACTTAAAAAGCAGGCAATGGTGGAGGATCGCGCAGTCACGTGTCGGTGAAATCGTTCACTTCAAATAGCATGTGATTTTTAGCGTGATTACAATCAACCGAGTTTTCTCAGAGGAAAACGAATACGCAAGGCTTCCATTTCGCCCAGAGGCGCGCAGAGATGCTCCCAATCGCCCGTTTCATTCTCTACACCACCGCGCACTCGCTCTCGCGTACCGTCAGCCAGAAAGACCTGTATAATCTCTCCGAGCCGGCACAAACCCGTCGAGAAAAGCACTCAATAGCTCTCTAAAGAAACACGCGAAAGCCGATATTTTAAAAGCAAGGGAGCAATAATAATCGCGTAATGCGTCACTGTGAACTAGTGACAACCCCTCGGGGATCTGAACTCAGGAATGCCCGGGTCGGTCTCTGTCGCGATAGTTTAAGTATTAATACAAGGACTCTGGTCGTCGCCATAGGCGTCTGGTGACGGGGTTAGGGATCTGAGAACAGAGGTCTTTGATTATACCTGACCCACAAAAAGAAACCAAAGTTCAGCCGTAGCTACAACTCTGTCCATTTCAGTACTCTCAGTACAAGACTATTTTACGGGACACGGTACAGATCATCGGTGGCAAACTCAATCACCATACTTATAAATCACGACACAGACGAAACGATAATGCCATAGTCTGTCAAATCTGTTATTGTGGGGTATGATCAAACTAGGGGCTAACTTGTCTAATTCATTCTCAGGTTGTTCTAAGCTGCACGTTTATACGCCCGTGGTAGCAAAATATCCAAACTAGACAGGGTAATGTAAGAATGTAGCCGTGCACCCGGAGAGTGTCAGACAGAAGAGAGCTGGAGTATTTCCAGAACATCCTACCGCCAGATTAAAGAAAGCATCTAACGCTGATGTTATTAGTTTACAACCTAATTAAATGCTGCTAGAACGTTTCGCAATTATTTATTTGGAAATAGTTTCTCTCTATCATTGTAGTAGACAATGACATTTAGCAACCTAACAGTGGGCTATCTGGATGACTTGCATTGTGTTTTCAATGAATTTCACAGTTCAGTCATCTGTATTTGCTGACTACCTAGTTACGCGATTCTGTGTCGTATCCCACAAGCTAACATTGCGAGATAATCTTTCCAGATCAATACAGACTTGTAACTCTTACATTAACGCAACATGTTTGTTATCAGCTAGCGGTTATCATTGTCCTGTAATAACATCAAATTAGCAATCACGATAAACTTGGAATTCAACTAATGTTAGCTTGCTACAGTGTGCTACTTGATTCAGTGAAATCTTTCAATATGCTAGCCTTAGGCTTAACTGTGCGTGAAGTCAAGACTTTTCTACGCCAGTGGCAGGTCACATCTACCTGTTACCTAACTAGCTAAGGCTAGTTCACACATAAAAATCCAAAGCTAACATAGCGGAGTTAGCTTAAGTGGAGCTGATGTAGCTAGCAAGCGATTCTAGACAGTAGAGTCTAACGTTAAGTTAGCCAGACGTCTCGCTGGACGTCACCACTCCAAAATACGTGAAATAGAATCTCACGCAATCGCCGAAAAAAGTAAAAATGTAAAGCACCAGATTACCAGCCCCACTAGCAAGTGGATTAATGAACATTAGTAGCCAGTTAAGATGAGCTGGCTTAACGACCGAGAAAGCCACAGACGAGGAGGGAAAGACAGGAAATACCTCCTGGCGCTCACTTTGCAAATATTTCTTTATTTCATTTTTTTAAGTCGCTTAAGGTTGATAGTTATAACATTTACAAACACCCCACGAGTACAGTTAAATGCACAGTTTGAGTGGACAGAGAGACAGACTCACCCATGATGTTGACGCTCGCTGCCGCCTCTGTAGCTGATTTTTCACAGTCCGACATCCCCCCCTTCGCGCAGTGACGCACACCCCTCCACTCCACACACACACACACACACCACTGAAATGACTATGACACACTGACACACACACACACACACACAGAAACACGAACTCACACGCGTAACTTTTCCCACGTAGCGGGCCAGCTGTTGACTCTTGGCTATTTAGTTAAATTGCGCACCCGCCCCTTGGTGAATAGTGGAGAGTCGCGGAGCAACGCCGCCGCACAGGTCTCGCGAGACTTCCGCAGGTTTTATGAGTCTTCGCCTGGCCATACCAGAGGGATTTTTCGGATTTTTAGAGAGAGAGAAACATGATAGAACCAGACGTGTTATCATTGGCCGGCGAATTTCCCCAGTCCGCTTTTGACCGCAAACATGGTTTAGGATTACAACACCACAGTCTTACAAAATCCAGAAATACTCGGCATAACAGCGCAAATAACCGCTCTACTTTCGCTAAATTGGAATAACTATTACAAAAGTAGTCAGTAGTGCCTTAACCGCGAAACTTTCTGTCCAGGTTCCAAACGCACTAAATCTTAACCTTCCATGTCGGTGGTACAAACCAGAATAAATTAATTTCCGTGCAATTAATCGTGATAACCTTTGTGGACTATTTCCAAAATGAAGGCGAGATTATCTATACCCAATACAACATTACCAACCATAATACTTAAGTATATATCAGTGTATAGCGCGCTAACTGTTCAGTGCATTTGAAGCATTGAAAACTGGCGACAAAAATTCTGTCTTATACGGGTTATTGTATCTGCGTTACCTCACAATCGCATGGCTATACTCGAAAATGTAGCAGAACGAACAGATTGATGTATTGAAACATTGGTTTATTTAATATTTGCGTTTATTCTTGGTATCACTGCCAGATGGCTTGCCACCAGCTTCTGGATAACAGTCTCCTTATTAATAACGATTTTTTTAAAATAAGTATTTTTGCGCCACCTACTGGTGTATTTTAACGATTGTCTGCACTGACGATTTGTCATCTCCATAATAGCAGTTGTCGATCCCCGCTCTCTCTTTCTCTTTTTTAAGTATTTAATCTCACTGAGTAACAGACTCTCGCGCAGTGCTTTCAGCGTCCAGCTCCGCAGTACGTTGGTGAGTCAGGTGTTTGACCTGCACGTGCTCAGGTAAAAAATATCCTCGCAGGATAAATAAATAGCATTTTTGAAAAAGTTAAAAAGTATTAGTGTCACCCTGGGTAAGAGCATCTTCCAGGCGAATGTTAATGTACTACAGTTAGTAATCATCCGGTGAAATAATGTTTTGTGTCACCAAGGCGATGAGTGTACAGATGAAAGGTTGGTTGACTCTGATTCGAGTTCAAAGAACCCGGTATAATGTCCAGTGCTAATTCAGCTCAAACGGAATGCACAAGTCCTATAGGGACCATATATACTTACAGAGTTGATTAAACGCTGAAAATGTTACTGTGAAGGAAAGGAGTGGTCCCTTCGTGAACCTAACGCGTCGATCTGCCTGGTGATACACAGTCACTTCAGGTAACTGGACTGTGGGCCCCAGCTGTCCTCTGGCTGGGTGTGCGTGCCAAACATTAATCAAAATCTTAGGAGTGAAAGGCTTCTCTCAGCCTGTACTGCCACATGTTGTCCAGCAGGTGGCAGCATTGTGTCAAAGAGGCGCTGAGATGAAGGGGTGAATGACAGACAGCTGCAGACCGGAAGGTCCCGGCTCCAGCAGGGGGGAGGCTGAGCTCACAGCATTAGGAAGACAGAGCTGCCTGTCGGGCGGCTCTACGGTCACCGCTCCAGGGATGAGCGCTTTATCTAGAGACCCCCCTGTGGTTCTGCCACTCAGTCAGTACAGCACAGGTTAGTCTCTACAGCTCAGGACATTAGAGGTTTGATGTCACTCGACCCCCCTCCCCCCCCGTTCCCATGGTTACCACAGCGGTCAGAGATACCTGGCTCCCCATGGGTGACCAGTTGCCTTCACCGGCTCTCCTCCAGTCCCTAGTGTGGCCTGTAGGGGGCGTAACACAGTGACTGGCTCTGGGGTGAATGTAGAGGGTTGGTGGCTCTGTTGCAGTTCACAGTGTGGCCTGTAGGGCGTGTAACCCAGGCCACATTGTGAACTGCAACAGAGCCACCAATCCTCTACATCAGGGGTGGGCAACCCAGGTCCTGGAGAGCCGCATGGTCTGCTGGCTTTTGTTTTTACTCGGCACTTAATTGTTCGATTAAAGCAGTTGATTACACAGTTAACTCACCTCACCTGGTTTCTTTTGTCTAAGTGGTTGTTGTATTTAAGGTGAAAACAAAAACCAGCAGACCCTGCGGCTCCCCAGGACCAGGGTTGGACACCCCTGCTCTACATTCACCCCAGAGCCAGTCACTGTGTTACGCCCCCTACAGGCCACACTAGGGACTGGAGGAGAGCCGGTGAAGGCAACTGGTCACCCATGGGGAGCCAGGTATCTCTGGCTCTGGGATGGATGTAGAAGGTTGGTGGCTCTGTTGCAGTTCACAGTGTGGCCTGTAGGGGAGTGTAGGTGCTCTCGTTCAGCTGCTTTTGTCCTGCTGTGCAGGTCCATGTGGTGCCAAAGCGGCTCCAAAGGCACTTTTGCTGATTATGGAGATAAAAAAGCAGGAAAAGTCTGCAACAATAATCATAATAAAAGACTGCAGTGATTTACCATTTTTATTTTTTTGCACCTAGTGCAAATTTTTATTTTCAGTTGGATCATTTTTATTAACATAAACCATGGCGTGGAGACACTCACCCAAATGGACAGGAAGTTCTCAAACCTGTGGTGATAGAGTATCGGGATCTTCGCAGAAAAATCGCATTAAAATGTGCAAACCTGCATTTTTACTAAATGTCAAAGCCGTACATTATGTGAGATCACAACACATCTCATGATGAATTGCAGTGAATCCATAGCTAAACAGGGATTTAATGGCTATGGAGCAGACAACATGCTATGCAGAACAAATTACAATATTTTATACAAAATATGCACATAATTGCGTATGTCAAAGATGCAGGGAGCTGATGCATTTTTAACATCTGATACATATTTATGACATATGAAATGTTCCTTGCACAATTCCACCTTTGTTACACTGAAGGAATCTGCGTTCATTATGGAGGAGAAAGCAGTTTCAC
>NC_049208.1:55931662-55951662 GCF_013347855.1 Anguilla anguilla | reverse complement strand
TATGTATGCTCTATGGCCTGGCCCCTCATACCCTCTTCAGTCCCTATGTATGCCCTATGGCCTGGCCCCTCATACCCTCTCCAGTCCCTATGTATGCCCTATGGCCTGGCCCCTCATACCCTCTCCAGTCCCTATGTATGCTCTATGGCCTGGCCCCTCATACCCTCTTCAGTCCCTATGTATGCCCTATGGCCTGGCCCCTCATACCCTCTCCAGTCCCTATCTACACTCTATGGCCTGGCCCTTCCTACCCTCTCCAGTCCCTATGTATGCTCTATGGCCTGGCCCCTCATACCCTCTTCAGTCCCTATGTATGCCCTATGGCCTGGCCCCTCATACCCTCTCCAGTCCCTATGTATGCCCTATGGCCTGGCCCCTCATACCCTCTCCAGTCCCTATGTATGCCCTATGGCCTGGCCCCTCATACCCTCTCCAGTCCCTATGTATGCCCTATGGCCTGGCCCCTCATACCCTCTCCAGGTCTTATGCAGGCCCTATGGGGGCATGGGATTCAGTTCAGGAAGCCCTGTCCCGTGACTGAGGTCTGAATTTAAAGCGGGCGGGGCATCAGACTCCAGTGTCGGGGCGAGACTCTGTGCCTCTTGGCTCTTGCCATCTTTCAGTGCTGAGATGATAATTTAAGCTGTTGACAGGCATGTTAATTCTAAAAAAAAAGAAAGTGCCCCATGGAGCTGTTTGTTGAGCTGCTGTGTGCGAAGCGACCACATTGCTCTGCACATCTGGAGCAGGCTGTCTGCAGTGGCCTCTAACCGCCAGAGGAGGCGCTGTTCAGCAACAAGGCAATCCCAACCCACTGCAAACAAAACAACAACAACAAAAAACAATAACAAAAAATAATACAAAGGTGGTACAGCCCAAAGAAAACTACTCCACCCTTGTAGTGGGGTGGAAATGGTGCAGCCCAGAGAACACTTTGTACTCAGCTGGCTAAAAATAGAATTTTTGTGAGGTTCAGAAAGTACCCTGCTTAGTATTCTCCTCCAGTGGAGAGAAGGGTAACGGGGGGAGACCCTGTGCCTCTGAGTCGATTGGGGAGGTAGACTGGACGCAGAGAACAGGACGTTCACTAAACTCGGCCCCTCAGTTCCGCCGCTACGAGCTGTGAGCAGCAGGGGGCACTGTGCCCAGAGAAAGAGGGAGAATTTCTCTGCCTCATAAAAAGGAAGAAGACAGAGAAGGAGAAGTAGAAGAAAGTTTTAAAAGATGGTAAAATTATATGAGGAGTGTCAAATTCCTGTCCTGGAGGGCCACAGTGTCTGCAGGTTTAACTCCACTCCCGGAGGGGGTGCTGTGTTTGCAGGTTTAACTCCAGTCCTGGAGGGGACGCTGTGTCTGCAGGTTTAACTCCAGTCCTGGAGGGGGCGCTGTGTCTGCAGGTTTACCTCCAGTCCTGGAGGGGGCACTGTGTCTGCAGGTTTACCTGCAGTGCTGGAGGGGGCACTGTGTTTCAAGGGTTGAGGCCGGGTCTCAGTGCTCTCTCTCACTCTAAGACAGGATTGGAGCATAATTTAGTGAGCGCAACTTGCTTCAAACGCAGCGTTCGACTGCGCGATAAACCCCCCCCCGGCTGCTTTCATCTGTGCCGTCCGTTTGAGAGGCTTACCGTCGCTTACAGTCATTAAAATAACTTTCCCCTCTTAATGCCCCCCCCACCCTCCTGCTGTTTCATTAATTATTTATTATTGTTTTATGAATGCATATGCTCAAATCTATCATCTCATTCAAATTTGCAAGCTGTGAAAAATACAGACCAAAGCCAAATGCAAATGATCATGTTAGTCCACATTGATTGTGATTTGGTTTTTTTAAATAGTGAAATAAACTGAATTTTTTAAAATCTACCAAATAAATCTGATATTGCCTGTTTTTTTTGCGGTCAAGATTTTACTCCCCTAGTGCCAAACCTAGTCGGTATCCTCCATTTCATCCTTCTGAGGGTCATTCAAAATGAGTCAACAATGAATAAAAGTTGATTCAAACCCCGTACGTCTAAATTTGTTGCTTCTGTGAACTACATTTACTGATGGTTTGGGTGAGTTATGATGATTTTTCTGCAGGAAAACATAACAATAAGCAATCCTGTCAGAAAACAATAACCTGGTGCATTTGCATATCTGCGTACGGAGCTCGCCATCTGGGCCGGCTCTGAGCTCTAGGGCTCAGTCTGCAGCAGAGGTGATGATGTCATAAAGCTAAAAAGCTAATGTGCATGTGTCGCACCTCGAGGAGGGGGGGGGGGGGGGGGTCCCATAATTGGCATGACTCCGTTAATGTAGCCCCCCCTGCACCCCCAAGGAAGGCCCCCATCCTGTACAGCCCAAAATGCATTTGAAGTATAAAATGTGTGTGTGCGTGCATGTGTGTGTGTGTGTGTGTGTGTGCGTATAAAATGTGTAAATTACTATGGGTCAGAATTCTTGCTAAATGCCTAAAACTAATTAGAAGAATTCAGCAACTTGAAGCTCACACTGAGTGAGGAAGGTTTGTAAATCCAACCAAACAGCCTCTTGTGTTTTGCATTTTCTTCCTCTCAACAGCCTAAATCGAGGCATTTTTGTTAAAAAACAAAACACTGACAAGTTTTTTATTTTTTATTTTCTCAAGGTATGAAAATATGACCGGGAGGCATTTGATGAAATGCATTAAAATAGAAGTAATGGCTTTCAGAGACAGATGCGTGTTCATCATTAGACGAAGTGTTTAATGAAAACCACCCCACTCTCAGCCGATGAATCCCAGGGTTTGCTAAATTGGATTCCATATCTCAGTCAGGAGCCTCTGAGCTGTTTATTCAACATAAACGTGCCCGTTTGTTTTTATTTAGCTCTCATTCAGTCTGAGTTTGGTAATGAGCTAAAGCAGCAGACTGAGAAATCTGCTCTGTGGCAGCACAGGAAGTGAGAAAGAAGAAGTAAGACAGAAACGCACAGAGATATGAGCTCAAACAGCACAATGCAAACGGCAGCATCCCACCCTGAGGGATTTCTCCCCATATTCAAAGGGGCACCAGATGACTGATGCATTCGGGGTTTATATTACTGTGCTTTACATTATGTTACATTCATTTAGCAGATGGCTGATTTATCTGGAGTGACTTGTGGGACAAGGTGGGAGATCATAAATCCATTCCTCTGATTTATATGAACAACTGCATCGCACAAGAGCGGTTGACAAAAAGTACGGCCACAGAACTGTACCCAGGAGCATGTTTATTATCAAACGTCAGTAAAGCTGTTTGAGCTTAATGCCTCCGTCAAACTGCAGCCAGGAACTGAAATTTTATTCTGGTTGGGTGCGGCAGTTTGGAGGAGCTTTGACCACACGGTCAGAAGAAAGGGTTCCAAAAGGCCTCCTCTGTGTCCCCATAGTAGAACCCTAACCCTAACCACACAGGGTTCTATAAGAACCTATGGAGA
Source organism: Anguilla anguilla (assembly GCF_013347855.1). Taxonomy (NCBI): domain Eukaryota; kingdom Metazoa; phylum Chordata; class Actinopteri; order Anguilliformes; family Anguillidae; genus Anguilla; species Anguilla anguilla. Next base: position 55,948,225 of record NC_049208.1, on the reverse strand, counting down.
ACCCTTTAGGAACACTTTCTCCTGAGAGTGCAGGGAGGCCCCGAGTCTCCATTACAGACACCTCTGCCTATTACAGAGCTTTACAGAGCTTCTCCACCCTAGCTCCCCAGTGGTGGAACGAACTCCCCGTCCCTCTCCGAACCTCCCCCTCACTATCCATCTTCCGCCGTGGCCTGAAGACTCATCTCTTCAGACTATACCTAGAATAACCACCACCATGCTGTGTATATATATATATATATATATACATATTTAAAAAAAAAATACCCTTTTTTCCTTGTCACTTGTTACATGTTGCCCCATCCCTGCACTTCTTGGTAAATTGTATTTGTCCTAATACTCTAGCTTAATCTTCTGCCTAGTTTGGCTTTGCAGATGTTAGACCAGGATAGTGTTCATTGTTCTCAGCTAGAAATAGCTGTACAAAATAAGTAATTGTACCTTACTGAACCCGTGTTCAGCAGTTGTCTACGATCATGAAAATGCACTTCTTGTACGTCGCTTTGGATAAAAGCGTCTGCCAAATGAATGTAATGTAATGTAATGCCTATGAGGAAGAAACAAACAAACATTTCTTTGGCCCTGAAATCTTCAGCATTCCAGAGCTGAGACTTCACGCCAGGACATCAGCTCGTCTCGTCAGCCGTTTCCAAAGACCACGTTTGTTTATTTTCTGATCTGAAATGCTCCCCCCCTCCCTCCCCCCCTTCTCTGTGACTCATTAATCAGCTGTAAGCGAAGTGCTGGCTCAGCAATTTCACCTCCTCTGGAATACAAGCGGTTCTATCAGGCGCTGGGGATATTTCTTCCCGCCCCGCTGATACACACACACTCACACACTCACACACACTCACAATCACACACTCACACACTCACACACACTCACAATCACACTCACACACACTCACACACACTCACAATCACACTCACACACACACACACTCACACTCACACTCACACACTCACACACACACACACACACTCACAATCACACACTCACACTCACACACTCACACACACACACACACACACACACACACTCACACTCACAATCACACACTCACACACACGCACACACACACACTCACACACACTCACACTCACACACACACACACACTCACACACACACTCACACGCACACATGCACACACACACACTCTCACACTCACACACTCACACTCACATGCACGCACGCACGCATGCACACACACACACACACACACGCGCACACACACAGACACACACACCCACACACACACACATAGACACACGCACACACACACACACACATACACACAGACACGCACACACATACACACAGACACACACACACACATAGACACACGCACACACCCACACACATAGACACACGCACACACTCACACACACGCACACACACACACTCACACACACTCACACTCACACACACACACACACTCACACACACACTCACACGCACACATGCACACACACACACTCTCACACTCACACACACTCACACACTCACACGCACGCACGCACGCACACACACACACACACACACACACACACAGACACACACACCCACACACACACACATAGACACACGCACACACACACACAGACACACACACACACATAGACACACGCACACACCCACACACATAGACACACGCACACACCCACACACACGCACACACACACGCACACTCACACACTCACACACACACACACGGCAGGAACACAATCGTTTCGGTGACTCCATGCTGAAGGCGTGGCTCTGTGCCAGCATGCCGTGGTCTTCCTCCCCCTTACATTGTCCTTTAATTGCTCATTATAATTAATTGCCATGTATCAACTGCCAAGCCTGTTTAAGTGGGAGTTCTGGAGGGAAAAAAACACGCGGAAACCTGCTTCACCATTTGTAGTTCATGAGAGGTTTTATTCTGCCTCAGACTAATGTTACCAAGAATGTAAATAACTGCAGTTATTTAAAAAGTAGGCTGTGGCAGGGTTGGGTTTGTGGGAGAGGCTCAGGGCAATCGGAGGACCACACCTGCTGATTAGGTGGGCACACGCACCTGGAGTGCATCACTAATTAGTCCAGGTATTTAACGTGTTCTCTTCCCAGTAGGCGTGGTCCTTCGATTGCCCTGAACCTCTCCTACAAACCCAGCCCTGCCACACTGACCAAACAGGAAGTGAAGATCCAGACGAACACCCCCCACCCCCCAATGAAAGAAAACATTTTCCAGTTTTCAGCAAGGAATGCCCAAAGTTAGTAAGCTTTGCACGTGCTTGTGTGAGTTTCCTCTCCACCTCCTGCCGGACTTAACTCTGCCTGCCGTTATCTTCCAAACACTTAGCCCCGCCTCCTGTTCCCGGAGCGTTCTTAAAATAGAAGTGCCTGTAATTCGGCATTGTGAGGTGGTATAATCCAGCTGGAGACTCATAATGGGAGTCTGGGCTTTTACGCACTGCTGGATCCGGGCCTTTTTCAGTGTCAGGGGGAAAGGAGCTAATTGTACTCAAACGGTCGAGGCCGCTCTCGTCTGACAGGTTTCATCAGCACCCCCCCCAACTTGCTTGTTTCTTTCTCACCGCGACTCCGTGCTCCAGATTTTAGCATTCCTAATGCGCCATTTTGCATTCGGGGGGCGGATAGCCCATTGGCGTTGGTAACTAGGGAACGTGAGTGGCGTTGGTAACTAGGGAACGTGAGCACTGCATGCCGTGTGTCTCGCCCTCTCCGTAGGCATTTTAATGAGCACAGCCATAACGCTGCACTCTCCTGAATTCATTTTATTGGGCGAAATCGTAAGTTTAACGCAATGGATGTAACAGGCTAGTCCAGGACACGTTTGTCCTTCTTTTAGCATTTTGGGTTTCCCCCCAGTGGCTCCATCCTAGAAGTAGGCGAGAAATCCACGGCAACTCGGCAACACCGGACAAACAGAAAACGTCATCAGTACACGATTCATTTCTAAACGTCCTCTTTATTCTACACATGCCTACAGTGTTCAGTTTACAGTGTTCAGTGCTAGGTCTTCAGGACAAATACCACCATATGGAACAGAAGGCAAACACATGTAAGTCTGAACACTTACAAAAAGAGTGGGGGATAAACACGAAAGAAAACTAAAAATAAACACACAAATAAAGCAATTCTTATATCTTGTGAGCCACATAATATACTTTTTTTGTAATCAAAGACAAACTCAACAGCATGAAACGCTTATTCCACTCGACTGTGTCCTCAGTGGTACAGCAGAATCTATGAAAGAGATCGATTCAGTATTTAACTGTCTCACCGTTAGGTACAGATAGCATGGAAGCCTGGAGCAGATTAGGAGAATTAAGAGAAAATGGCCACCTTGGACTGACCTGCGCTTAACTGAACTGGCAAAAAGGTTTTCAGGAGCGCTCCAAACAGGGGGGCCACCTGGATATGCTGAATCAAAAGTGTCCTGTTACCTGTGGTAAGGTGCGCTAGGTCTGAAGTCAAAGGTTTCGCGTGTTGCTCCAAACAGACTAACAACAATCGACAGCGCCACTTTGAGGTCAAATTCCCTTGGTCCTCATTGGGCCAGGCAGGGTAAAGGGGTGTGGCTAAGCCCAAGGGGCAGGGTTAAAGTGAAGATGTTAGCAGCCACAGTGGCCAGCGTGACATTAAGGGAAAGGAGGGTCGGCTTGGGAGGGGATTAGAGTTGTCGTCCCCTCTGAGGCAAACAGGCCAGCAGCCCGAGTCTTTGGCGAGAGACTTGCGTCAAACTGGCTTCAGCTCTGGGCCTGTTTGGGCTGTGCAGACAGGGGCTAACGGCTCCTCTCCTTCTGCCTACAGAAGGCCATGCTGGCCGAACCTTGCTGCTACATTCAGGCGTTTTCTGGGATTTTGGGCCCCATGAAAAGATCTCACAGTGGGCCCCACCACCGCAGAACAGCCCAGATCCCACGTTCTCATATTTTTTGAGGGCCCCTGTCAGTCAGGGCCCTTGGAATCAGCTTTCCCTCCCCCGTGCGGCGCCGTTGGCTACACGTCCCGCGGTTGCACTCGCGCTCTCACTGGCTGCTCGTAGTCTGTCAGAAGCACCACCCCTGGACCCAACTGTTAGGCTAGTTTATGTCTGGCTCCATATATAAAGAAGACTAAGACTCGTTCAGTTAGGGTTAGGGTTAGGGTTAGGCCATTAGGTCATTAGCTCCCTCCGTTCTGTAGCGGTTTGTATCTTTTGGGCTGGTTGTAGATCAGCCTATGCCTCCCCCATTTTGTGTGGTGCCGGAAGTTCCCCAGAAGCACCAAGTCCAATGAGTGTTTTAGGACGATCCAATGAGAGCACAAACACTTCTAACAACCTGCCAATTGGGCCGCAGGTCCAAAACCGTTCACACCGGCCAACCAAACACCGTCCCCGGGTTTTGCATTTCCCCCTAAGGGCGCTGATTCACACAGAATGAAGTGAGCCGCACAGGCACTGACATGGACAGCCGAAACTAAGACCCCTGGCTCTGCACTGACGTGGAGATTCCGTAATATTTTTGAAAACAGAGGAAACAGCCGTGGAAAGGAAAAAGAAGCTAAGATTTCAGGCACTTAAAAACTCCGCTGTTCTCGGCTACATTGTGCTTAAAGAAAACCGCCGGAAACACTTTTTTATGAAAATAATATTTATCTACTTTTTTCTGGAAAGACAAGGCAACGGGCTGAACTAATACATTCAAAATACGACAGTTTAAAGGGTTTGTACACACCGTACCATTTCACACAACACCAGGGATCTATTTACATGTTGCTTTGAAAAGAAATATTAGCCATGACCCAGGAAGCAGCGATCCCATTCAGTTACACTGATGAAGGCAGTCTGTGAAGAACAAGTTAAATATGAAGCCTAAATATGACACAGTTCATATTTAGGCTCACCAGTTCACCATACACTTTACTGGCTTTTTAATAATAGATCAGTAGCATCAATAATTAATTTAAAACCTTTTGGATCAGGGTAAGCCTCCACGTCGGCACGGAGTTCTCTGCAAATACTGCAGCTGCTTGACATTTAGAACCGGTCCATGGGCTGGGTTTTACATACGTATAGATTTAAATTTGACTATTTCTTTCTCTCTCTCTTTACTCTCATCCTCCCAATTTGCCCCCCCTCCATTGCTCCCTGCCTTGATTTCTCTCTGAAGTATTCCACATTTATCCCTCCCTCCCTTCCTCCTCTTTCCCTATCCCCCTATACTTCTATATTTCTCTCTCTCTGCTTCACACGCTCTTTTGCTCTTCTCAATATCTGCCCTCCCATCCCCCACTCTTTCTCCCTCCCTCTCTCTTCTCCCTTCATTCCTCCATCTCCCTCCCTCTCTCTCTCCCTATTTTCACTCTTTCATCCCTCTGCCTTGTTTCTCCCCCTCTCCCTCCCTCCTGCCTTCCCCCCTCTCTGTTGGGGGGATTGTAGCTGTACCCCCCCAGGTGTGGAGAGGCAGGGCAGGTACAGGGACAACTGTAATTCTGTCTCTCCACTTTCTCCTGGGACAGCTCACATCACACTCAGTGTCACTGCAGAGAGAACCGGTGTACAGCCTCGGGAAGACAATAACAGAAATCAAATGGGGTGGATGTGTCTGTGTGTGAGTGTGTGTGTGTGCGTGTGTGTGTATGTGTGTGTTTGTGTGTGTGTGTGAGTGTGTGTGTCTATGTGTCAGTGTGTGTGTCTACGTGCATGCGTGTGCGCGTGTCTGTGTACGTGTGTGTTTGTGTGAGTGTGTGTATCTGTGTGTCAGCGTGTGTGTTTATGTGCATGCGTGTGTGCGTGTCTGTGTACGTGTATGTGTCTGTGTCAGCGTGTGCCTACGTGCATGCGTGTGTGTGTGTGTAAGCGTGTGTCTACGTGCATGCGTGTGTGCGTAAGCGTGTGTGTGTGTCTGTGTACGTGTGTCTGTTTGTGAGTGTGTGTAAGCATGTGTGTGTGTCTGTGTGTGTCTGTCTGTCAGCGTGTGTGTCTACGTGCATGTGTCTGTGTGTAAGCGTGTGTGTGTCTGTGTGTCAGTGTGTGTGTCTACGTGCATGTGTGCGTGTGTCTGTGTGTAAGCGTGTGTGTGTGTCTGTGTCTGTGTGTCAGCGTGTGTCTACGTGCATGCATGCGTGTGTGTGTCTGTGTGCATGCGTGTGAGTGTGTGTGAGTGTGTGTGTCTACGTGCATGTGTGCGTGTGTGTCTGTGTGCATGCGTGTGAGTGTGTGTGAGTGTGTGTAAGCGTGTGCGTGTGTGTGTGTAAGCGTGTACGTGCATGCATGCATGTTTTTAATTATCTTCTCCATTCCCGTAAATGACAGGCATGTCTGTCGTCTCATGGTGCACAAGGCGTTTACACCCTGTAACTATGGAAACCTGGAACTCTGTGTGCGTGTGTGTATGTTTGTGTGTGTGTGTGTGCGCGCATATGTGCGTGTGTGTGTGTGCGCATATGTGTATACATGTGTGTATGCGTGTGTGTGCATGTGTGTGTAAGATTTCCTTGATCCTGTTGATACCATGAGAGGTTGTCTCACAGCAGGGGCTAATTTGGGGCTGACTCCAATCTAACCACAAAACGACCAGCAGTTCCTCTGATCTCAGCAGCCACAGCCTCAGCCTCCCAGTTCCCATGGCAACTCGCACACACAGCATTTTCACACACATACGTTGCGGAATCGAAATTTACAGATCACTCTTTTCAACCACAGGAAGTATATTTTCATTTTTTAAAGAGTTTTTTGCAATAGAATCACACCGGTGGCGGTATGGGCACACACAGGGGGTGGCATTATGGGGACACAAACACAGGGGGTGGCATTATAGGGACACAAACACAGGGGAGACGGTATGGGAACAGACATACAGGGGAGACAGTATATGGACACACACACTGGGGTGGCATTATGGACACACACACACACACACAGGGAAGGCGGTATGGGGACACACAGGGGGGTGTGAAGGCATGTAATGTTGAATTAGGAAGCTAATTTTTCTTAGTTCAGTTCCTTTTTACATCCATATGGACTCGATAAAGTGCCCGTTCCCCGAGCCCTCTAAAATCCAGCCTTCGGGCGTCGCCGGACCGCGCCCATCTGGGTCTGGGCCCAAACGGAGCCCCGCCCATCTGGGTCTGGGCCCATCGGAGCCCCGCCCACCTGGGTCTGGGCCCATCGGAGCCCCGCCCCCCCGCCGGCGGTCATACGGCGGTGCTGGCGTCCTCGGGGCCCCGCCCCCCCGCCGGCGGTCATACGGCGGTGCTGGCGTCCTCGGGGCCCCGCCCCCCCGCCGGCGGTCATACGGCGGTGCTGGCGTCCTCGGGGCCCCGCCCCCCCGCCGGCGGTCATACGGCGGTGCTGGCGTCCTCGGGGGCCTCCTCGGCCCGGCCCGGCGCCTTGCTGGGCAGGGACTTCAGGTACTCCAGGTGGCGCCGGGCGTCCTCCTGGTTCTGCCGCACGTAGTACACCACGTAGGACACCACCATGGCGAACCAGCCGAACATGGTGACCAGCATGGCGTAGTCGGTGGTGCGCTTGGCCAGGTTGCACAGGTCGGCGTCCATGGCGAGGAAGGGCTGGCCCTCGCGGTGGTCGCGCAGCGGCGAGCTGTGGCAGCGCACGCGCCCGGCGGCCTCGTGGTTGTGTGCCATCACGCGCAGCGCCTGCTGCAGCGCGCAGTCACAGTGCCAGGGGTTGTCGCCCATGAGCACGCGGGCGTGCAGCCGGGCAAAGGCGTCGCGGTGCACGCGGCTGATGCGGTTGTGCGACAGGTCGAGCGTGCGGAGCGTGGCTTCCACGCCGCGCAGCGCCCCCTCGCCCAGCGTCTCCACCGCGTTGTGCGACAGGTTCAGCTCCCGCAGCCGCGCCAGGCCGCGGAAGGACCGGTCCGGCACCGCGCTGATCTGGTTGTGGTCGAGCCGCAGCAGGACGGTGTCCGGCGGGATGTCGGAGGGCACGGCGCGCAGGCGGGCGTGGCTGCAGGTGACCTCCAGGCCGTCGGACCGGCGCAGGCACACGCAGCTCTTGGGGCAGCCGCGGGATGGCGGGAGGAGCAGGAGCAGCAGGCAGGCGGAGACCAGACCGAGCGAGCGCGCGTCTGGCAGAGGCATGCTGACGCTCCGGCGGCATAGTCCCGCCCCCTCCTCCGCTCCGCCCACTGTGGGTGGACCCCGCTCAGCCACTCACTTACGCCCCATTCCACAGGCCACGCCCCTCACCGGCTGGCCAATTCGGACGGGGAACTCCCCTTCGATCCACAGGGTCTCATGGTGTTTTTTACAGTCGTCTGAGGAAACAGAGAGGAGAGGCTGTTATAGAACATGTGTGTTATTGCTATAGAACATGTGGTTTATTGCTGGAGAACATTTGCACTTTCAACATCAATGTAAAATATATATATTAAAATATTACATTATAAAAAGCTTGCTCTGGGAAACATACACAAAGTCAGCCCTGCACTCATTACTACACAGTAAGATGTTAAACTCTGATAAGAACACGCAACATATGAGTCCAATAAGGACCATATTTAACAAGACTCGATTTAACACTAAACATTTTGCCATGTATGCACTGCTGTCTTTACTGCTCCCCCCTAAAAAAATAAAATAAAATGAATAAACAAATTAATAAAATGAAATACAATTAGTGACCTGCAAACGATGACAGAACCGTGACTACCAGACAAAAAAATGTAATCAGCCACCTCGCCTACCGGCGTTTCAATCAAAGTGCGCCCTCTGGTGGCCGGAACCAGCACATCTTTCACACGACGCAAAACGAGATGGAACGCCGCCGGTCGCTAACTGCCAGCCACGCTCCTGCAGGAAGACCCCGTCTCGCTCTCGTGGTTACCAGGGGAGCAGCCGACGAGACGGTACAAACGGAAATGCACGGAACCGATCGGGGCGCCAACTCCGCTTCAATTACGGAGAGAATAAACGTTCAAAAATAACCGATCGCGGTAATGGGTTTTCCCATAACACCGAGTGCCCGATGTTCACTAGAAAATATCAGCACGCACGATGTTATTGGCAGATTCTCTGTGCCTGCAGCCAATTCAAAGGTTCTCCTGTTTGTATATGTCTGGATTTGAAATCGAATTCCTTTCTGTGAACAGGGAACATCCATGTGAACCTGAACCTGGGTTAAATCAATGAAACTATGCAGAATTATAAGTGTCAGTTAAAAATGATGACTTGTTTTGAATGTTTCCATAGGCGCCAAGACAAATGAGGAAATTCAGGAACTTAAAGGCATTTCATGTGAATTATTACTATCTATAATGTATTCAATACTGCTTTTCAAATGTCCTTTTTGTCTACTTCTATTCATCTATTCACATATCTGATGCTTTTGAAGTAATAACGGATGTCAGTGATAGCGTTTGCTGAAGCTGTAAAGATCTAAGAAGTCTTTCAGAACCTCTGACCCTGAAGCATCTCCTTCTCTGTTTGGGGTCAGAATGATTTGATTGTTAATCAAGCCTTTAAATGAAACACGAAAACAAGGAATTAGAAAGGAGAAGAACGAAGCACGCGCTTTCCCCCTAAGAAATTTCAGCTTTTTGAACAGCCCTTCAGTACTTCCCCGTCTTCAAATTCTCGCTTTTTTTCGTTTTAGCACTTCACTCGTCTGTCTAAGCCTTGCTATTTTTGGCAAGAACCATTTTCCTATTTGTAAGATCCGCGGGGGCTACGTAAGATCCGCGGGGGCTAGCCCCGTAACTATCTGGGGAAACACAGTGTTAGCATGTACGTTTTTTTTCTGAAAGGACTCTTAACAGTTGGTTCTGACTCTGACATTGTGGCACCTCTGGAAAAAGTCCAGTAACGTTCCTACGGGCTTCCAAATCTCATTATGCCCACTGACCAATCATCCCTCTCTAAAACAGAAACAAGCTCCTCGCTCCTGGGCCACCGAGGCCAATATGTGCTGAGCGGTCTGGCACAAAATGGCTACTGAGCCGGACAGGGGCCACACATAGGAGATGGTTCTGGTACCCAGAGGATTCACATTAGAGGCATTAGAGGATTCACATCAGAGGCATCAGAGGATTCACATCAGAGGCATTAGAGGATTCACACTAGAGGCATTAGAGAATTCACATCAGAGGCATTTCATCATGAGAGACTGATACAGCTCTTTCTATCTATTATACACAGCTCACAGCTGGGCTGTTTCACAAAACAGGATTACTGGGTTAGCTGGGTAACTGTGCTGAGTACAACCCTGAACAGCTCCTTTTACCTGGGTTAGCTGGGTAACTGTGCTGAGTAAACCCCTGAACAGCTCCTTTTACCTGGGTTAGCTGGGTAACTGTGCTGAGTAAAACCCTGAACAGCTCCTTTTACCTGGGTTAGCTGGGTAACTGTGCTGAGTAAACCCCTGAACAGCTCCTTTTACCTGGGTTAGCTGGGTAACTGTGCTGAGTAAAACCCTGAACAGCTCCTTTTACCTGGGTTAGCTGGGTAACTGTGCTGAGTAAACCCTGAACAGCTCCTTTTACCTGGGTTAGCTGGGTAACTGTGCTGAGTAAAACCCTGAACAGCTCCTTTTACCTGGGTTAGCTGGGTAACTGTGCTGAGTAAAACCCTGAACAGCTCCTTTTACTTGGGTTAGCTGGGTAACTGTGCTGAGTAAAACCCTGAACAGCTCCTTTTACTTGGGTTAGCTGGGTAATTGTGCTGAGTAAAACCCTGAACAGCTCCTTTTACCTGGGTTAGCTGGGTAACTCTGCTGAGTAAAACCCTGAACAGCTCCTTTTACCTGGGTTAGCTGGGTAACTGTGCTGAATAAAACCCTGAACAGCTCCTTTTACCTGGGTTAGCTGGGTAACTGTGCTGAGTAAACCCCTGAACAGCTCCTTTTACCTGGGTTAGCTGGGTAACTGTGCTGAGTAAACCCCTGAACAGCTCCTTTTACCTGGGTTAGCTGGGTAACTGTGCTGAGTAAACCCCTGAACAGCTCCTTTTACCTGGGTTAGCTGGGTAACTGTGCTGAGTAAACCCCTGAACAGCTCCTTTTACCTGGGTTAGCTGGGTAACTGTGCTGAGTAAACCCCTGAACAGCTCCTTTTACCTGCGTTAGCTGGGTAACTGTGCTGAGTAAACCCCTGAACACTCCTTTTACCTGGGTTAGCTGGGTAACTGTGCTGAGTAAAACCCTGAACAGCTCCTTTTACCTGGGTTAGCTGGGTAACTCTGCTGAGTAAACCCCTGAACAGCTCCTTTTACCTGGGTTAGCTGGGTAACTGTGCTGAGTAAAACCCTGAACAGCTCCTTTTACCTGGGTTAGCTGGGTAACTGTGCTGAGTAAAACCCTGAACAGCTCCTTTTACCTGGGTTAGCTGGGTAACTGTGCTGAGTAAACCCCTGAACAGCTCCTTTTACCTGGGTTAGCTGGGTAACTGTGCTGAGTAAACCCCTGAACAGCTCCTTTTACCTGGGTTAGCTGGGTAACTGTGCTGAGTAAACCCCTGAACAGCTCCTTTTACCTGGGTTAGCTGGGTAACTGTGCTGAGTAAACCCCTGAACAGCTCCTTTTACCTGGGTTAGCTGGGTAACTGTGCTGAGTAAACCCCTGAACAGCTCCTTTTACCTGGGTTAGCTGGGTAACTGTGCTGAGTAAACCCCTGAACACTCCTTTTACCTGGGTTAGCTGGGTAACTGTGCTGAGTAAAACCCTGAACAGCTCCTTTTACCTGGGTTAGCTGGGTAACTCTGCTGAGTAAACCCCTGAACAACTCCTTTTACCTGGGTTAGCTGGGTAACTGTGCTGAGTAAAACCCTGAACAGCTCCTTTTACGTGGGTTAGCTGGGTAACTGTGCTGAGTAAACCCCTGAACAGCTCCTTTTACTTCAGTCCATGTTCCAGATTTGGGGGGTCCCAAGTTTTTACTAAATGCAGTTAATCCAGCTAACTCAGCAATCCTGCTTTATGAATCACCCCCCTGGACATATACTGAAGTAAATTAGTTAAGTCTAAATGAATTAAGGGTCCCTCTCACCTGACGTGTAAGGGACAGGCTTCCACACGACACATGGAATACAACACAAGAGAAAAGATATGCTCATACACTAGAGGAAGCACCTTGCTCAAGGGTACAACAGCAGTCTCATACCTGGGTACAAGCCCAGTTCCCTAACCACTATACTACAACACTGCCCAAAGTCATAGTAACTACTACGCAGCCCAAACATGGACATAAATCCCCCGAACTTTGAGAAAACATCAAATGGATCCCCGCAGTATTATCATGTTGCATTGGGTGGGACTGTTCCTGACCCCCTCAAAAAAATCCTAAAGCAAATTTCCATTTTCTTCTGATCGTACAATTCTTTTTAATGACATGAGATAATGAGATATGAAAACATAACTATCATCTTTTTGTTTTAATTCCCATTAGTGCTGTTCTGGAATCAATATCCAGTAGGGTCTTTGCCAAACTTTTCCAAAAGCTCCTCAGCGACCCTGATTGATTGATGGAGCCGCTTAATTCTCGTGCCCTGTGGAGGGTCACGTGTCTGTCACATTGCTTCTCAGCAGAAGGATAAGGGAAAAACCAATTTATTTAAAAAAAAAAAAGGGTTGAAATTATTTTTCTATTCACTGATCATGAAAGACGACAATGCGTTTGTTTCGTTGAAAAATCGATGGATGAAGTGACCCATCAAATCTGAGCAAGCGTTCAAAATGTATAAAGTGAAAGTATGTGCCAATTTTTCTCCCGCACCACAGACACAGTAGTTATTATTATAATTATTATAATAGCAATTATTATTATCTGATCAATAGCATGTTTATGTGGTTTCAGAAGCGCAGACGTCCCATCTACAAACGGAAACGAACGGCCAACCCCAGGAAGCCACAAAAACACACGAATGAACATTGAATGAACTATTCTGAGTACAATTTACTCTGATATAATGTATACACGTTTAGGTTTTAATTAACACTGAACTTTCAGCAGTTTTTGATTGCGCTCTAATCATTCGACCCGGGTCCAAATCCCAAGCCTGCGTTTTTGTTTATCTGTGCCTGATAGCATTTTGTTTCATTTTGTCAAATTTTGTCGAAAGCCATTTTGTAAAATGAAACAATGCTTTGATTGGCCAGGTAAAATTGTATGGTCAACTATGTTTCACGCAGCCTGTTACTATACAATCAAATGGTTTTTTCTTTTAAACAGAAGTTGTTAATTGCTTTATCATTTTGTATCCCAGCCATTACACGCCGGCTGATTTTGCCTGCCGTGAAACGGCGGTTGGAACGGCTGGGTGAGCTCGAGCTGTCAGAGCGTGACAGCGTTCAAGTGCCGCCGCTAATTGCAGGCCATTTTTCAACGAGTGAGGGCTGCTCCCAGCGCGTGCCAAATGCCACACTCGCACGCAGGAACATGTAATAACTCAAAGGGGTAAGGTGCATTTACATGCGATGTCTCCCTGGCTGCATATCGCTTTGACGCCTCAGGTCTATGTCTGCTGGACAATGGGAACCGGCAACACGTTTAAAAAAAAAAAAAAACTGAGATGGCACCCTGTTTATTATGGCGTATATATCACGCGTGCTCCCCTTGGAAGAGGGAACAAAACATTTTTTGGCTGCTTGGCGAACTTTTCTCATAGCGATGTTTAAAAGCGTATGGTGAACTATTTCCTCTGTGTAATCCAGCTATTCCCTTTCCTTGATCGATTTACAGTTTCAACTGATCCTCAGGAGGAAAAATAACAAAATCCTGTGAAAACGACAGTCTAGCAGAATCAACACAGCGTTATGCAAAGGTGTGCTAAAGACAGTCGTTCCGTCGCTCATTTTGTTATTCTCCCGTATGTTTTCGTATCTCAGAGACGGAAGGGAGAAGGCCTGCAGCAAAACTGCAATTTCCGTCCGGGCACTTGATCCTTCGGATTAACCTCCCCTGCTGTGTCAGTTCGTAACCAAGGTGAACTCCCCATGGCGCGCGCCCATGGTCCCCGCGCGCTAATGACTACGATGGGGGGTTACTTAGCAGACCCGGCGCAGCTGCTGCTGCGATGTATAGAAACTCACGGCCATCAGCGAAACTATGCCACAGCTGCGTGATTGACAAGCGAAGAACTGTCTCGCGTCTCTTCATGTCTAGAGACGTGCTGCCATCCGATGAATCTGTATTCATGTTTGTTATGTCGTCTGCTCCCCGTTGACACGCAATTGCTATTTAGCAGCCAAGAGGATAATGAAGCAATGATGCAAATAGATATAACTTAACAGGATTACTTGTCGTGAACATGCATTTTAGCCAAACAAAAAACTAAAAACACTGCTTGCCAGCAATTTCTTGCATTTGAACAACACGAAATGCACAACTGTCAAACCGTTCTGCGGCATGTAACGCATTTCAGCGAATTACTTTTAACAAATGTGCACATATCATTTAAAACATGCGTTAAATCCCTGAAAAGAAACAAGCACATAGCCAGGGGAACAACTGCAGGCATGCCTGACGTGGCACCTCAAAGCAACAGGCGACATGCGTTTCCTTACCTGCGATGAAAAAAAAGGTATTCAGACGTTCGCTGCCAAACCTTGACATCCTAAACGAATTTGTTGATAACCAGTCATGGTAAGAGATGTCTTCCGAGCAGCTTCTCGGCGGACACTGCTAAATGCATATTCCCAGCGGTTGGCGGTGTACCAAACACTATATTTGGAAGAAAGGGAGGGGTCCGCGACAAAACCTCGCCTGTTTTCACTGGGGGGCAGCGAGCGCAGAAGTGAATGAACGAACGAACGAATGCACAGCCACAAAGTAGGTGTTGCCCTAGTGACTCCGGTTTATGCCGTTGTCAAATTAACCAGGCTACTACGCTGTCACGATTTGGCCGCATCCCCGTAACGTATCAGTGCACAGTATGGTTGAGGTACGGGTGAAAAATGAAGCGGTTTCTGTGAATCCCGCCTTGTTTTATATATATATATATATATATATATATATATATATATATATATATATATATATAAATTCAGTTACGATTGATGTGAATAATATCAATCATTCGCCACACGTGTTTGCTCAAACATTTATCATATTTCAATACACCCGGAAATAATTTAACCAAATTGATTTGGGGAAGTTTAGACAGCGGATAGCGAGCGGGCGGATGGACGGAGGGGGGACTCCGGTGAAAGTCATGTATTGATCAACAATGCATTGATCTACATTCGTTTATTTCTGTAGGGGTTACACAGAAACGCCTCGAACGACGATCATTGAGGGCATAATTATACTACAGAACCATTCTCGGTCGGTTACAGTTTGATGCGTCAAGCGGACTCGCCTTTTCCAGTTTCGAACTTTCCTGCTCGTTCGGCAGGCCTATTGCAATCAGAATAGAATATATCACCAAATGTATCTATAATGTTTGGCTGACATTTATGGAACAACGGTGACATAGAATGGTCGGTGTTAATTCAACTGAAACATGCAATTTATCGAAATCCAAACGGGCTCACTAATACTGTACATACCCTTTGGCTATAGTGGACTGTCTGAGGTTATTTAACACTGAACATTTAAATACAAAGAAATAGTAAAGCTCACAGAAAATAAAACCTGCCATGCCAGTAGTGTATATATCATGGATATTGAAATGTTTAATCAATATGTTCTTCAATACTCTGTCCAGATGGGATAAAATAGGGAAAAATAACCCCTGAATGTCTCTGGAATGATTAATGCGTTCCTCTAGTATCACCGAACATACACGCGCCTGCTTTAACTCTTTATTGTCGCAGCTGTTTTTATTTGGAAATGAAGTATCGGATGCAGTTTGGCAAGAAAACCCAGGGAAAGGTTTTGATTGGACGGAGCACTAATGGGAGCGGCTGACTCCCCCCAGGGGGTTTTCAATGCGTTCAGAAAATAACCTTCAGGTAACCTTGAGCGTCTCTGTTGCCGTGTTACGGTGGCTTGTCCTCTAGCACCTGTTGACACAGGAGCCACCCTTCAGCCGTTCGTCACCAGCAGTGCCCGGCCATTAACCCTGTGCGCCAGTCTCTCTGCCACGCCCCTGAGCGGGCAGGGAGTAGGGCGTGTGCGCCAGTCTCTCTGCCATGCCCCTGAGCGGGCAGGGAGTAGGGTGTGTGCGCCAGTCTCTCTGCCATGCCCCTGAGCGGGCAGGGAGTAGGGCGTGTGCGCCAGTCTCTCTGCCATGCCCCTGAGCGGGCAGGGAGTAGGGCGTGTGCGCCAGTCTCTCTGCCATGCCCCTGAGCGGGCAGGGAGTAGGGCGTGTGTGCCAGTCTCTCTGCCATGCCCCTGAGCAGGAGGGAGTAGGGTGTGTGTGCCAGTCTCTCTACCACGCCCCTGAGCAGGCAGGGAGTAGGGCGTGTATGCCAGTCTCTGCCATGCCCCTGAGCAGGGGGGAGTAGGGTGTGTGTGCCAGTCTCTCTGCCACGCCCCTGAGCAGGCAGGGAGTAGGGCGTGTGTGCCAGTCTCTCTGCCACGCCCCTGAGCGGGCAGGGAGTAGGGTGTGTGTGCCAGTCTCTCTGCCATGCCCCTGAGCAGGGGGGAGTAGGGCATGTGTGCCAGTCTCT
>NC_049208.1:55909162-55926662 GCF_013347855.1 Anguilla anguilla | reverse complement strand
GGGGGCATTCAATTGAAACCCTGTGATCAATGCAATCTATCAGCAAAACCAAATCAGCTCTCCCGTGTCACGGAGAAGGATGCAGATTCGCCTCCGGATCCGTCTGCACTGATCGAGTCAGAAGCGTTAAAAACAAGGAGGGAAAAAAACAGAAAAGGTTAAATGCTGATTTTCAGAACCCAGGACAAGAAACACCAATACATCTGATCTGTGAAAATGTTTTAAGAATCCATAAACACATGATATAAATTGGTGTGTATTTTTATGATATAGTATTAGTTTATAGACGTGTGTCTAAAACACAGTACTCATTAACCAAATTCAGTATGTGTCTAAAACACAATAGTCATCTTATGTTCATTCATGATTGGGCATTCAATAGTGGGCAATAAATAAAAATATAAAACAAGGATAAAAGAAAAAAACTAAAATATATTTTGAAATGTGGCAAGAGGACCTGCTACTCTCAGCTGAAACTAAGAGGCTGTTTCAAAGCGCAGTGGCGTAGGTTTCATTTGAACATTGGGAGGGGGGGGGGGGCATTAAGAGTGGGGTCTCGGGGTCCTCCCCCAGGAAATTTTGAGTGTCAAACACTTCATTTCTCGCATTCTGGTGAATTTTTATGCACCAATTTGTGCCTTTTCTGCATCAATTTATGGTGGAAATGTCTTTATTTATGTGAAGGAAAACACAACGTTCAATTTTTATTGGGGGGGGAGAAATGCACGCGTTCTAAATATTGAGGGGGACGTATCCCCTGCGGAATGTACGCCTATGCAGCTACCACTCCCCCCTCAAGAAAAGGAACAGGGCAGGAAAAGAGAAAATATAATAAATATAATATTATAAAATAAGAATATGTCCAAATGTCTGCCATTTATGGAAATGACTGGGGTGACTAAAATAGAACATCTGACATTAATTATTAATTTGCATAATATCATATTTGTCATATAATGTATTAACCATGCACGTACATATTTATATTTTACTTTTTTGTTAATCTCTTTCCTTTCCTCCACAAAGTTATTTGCCAAAATTTTAATCTAAATAAAATACATGCAAGTATAAATTGAAATATTTACATTCAAACAAGGCCCTCTTCATAAAACAATCATTCAGTTTTTAGTGTAAATGTGTGGTAGTAGGGGCAGGAATTTAAACACCTCTGGATGAATTATGGAAATCCATGGAGGGCTGTTTAGGGTCATCTGTGCATCTGAAAGGCCAGGCGTGAATCCTCTGTCCCAGAATCAGTCTTCAGAACTGTGCAACTGAGCAATTAGCTTCCTGTCCAAACGTCAGAGCGAGCCTCACAGACTCCTGAAACACTGGGGAAGGATATTTCACTCTAATTAGGGGGGGGGGGGAGGGGGATGTTACTAAGTTTTATTGAAATCCTTTGTTTCCGTCGCAATTATTGCAGCTACAGAGGTCCTCGTCTCATTAGTTGTGAGTTCTCTTCGGCTAAAACGCTGCCACTGTGCTGTTTGCACGTCACGCTTTGGCAACATTTGTACCGAATGACAGTAAAGAATGTTGAACTGACAGAAAAACTGAGAAAAACAGGAAGGGAAAACTGGGGTGTTTACCAAGACATTAGACTTTTAACACAAAACAGAGACAAATCAGCTTGCGTTTGGCACACACGTCTGAAGACTAATGAAAGCAAGGGGCGAACAAGCGAGGAGCCCGTTAGAGAGAGAGGATCGCTGTACAGACACCCAGCTCCCCGAGGAGAGACACGCCCCATTCCTAAAATGGCGGGGGGTTCAGTGGTAGGATCCTGTTCTGCCCCAAAGGGCTTTTCCCTGATTACAGAGGCAGAAAATACACTCCTCTAATCTGGAAACCAGGGAGGAAGTGCTTTCGGGTTCTCTCAATCAAACCCTCATCAACGGCACCAGGGCAATTAGGATGGGGGGGGTGATTCTGTGAATGGTATGCCTGCAGGGTGCGTGCTGGTGTGCTCCGATACCACCCTGGCAATGGGGGGGGACTAATGGTGGGGGCGGGATTAGAGGTTGGTGGATGGAACTCAGACTGAGGGGGCGGGGCTTAACATTGGGGGCGGGACTAAGGTCGGGGTTGTGGGGGAGCAGGTGCTTGGCACCCCTGTGCAGTCTGGCTTAGTTCTGAAATCAAAACGAGACGTCATATTCAGGAGTGTCGCGGGCTGTCCAGGTGCATTCTGGGAGCTGCAGACGCCTCTCAGGACGGCGCATCGGCAGCATGGCCCAGCCCGCCTCTCGCCCGCGTCTTACCGCCAGTCCCTCAGGCCTTCCGCCAAACGGGGCTCCCGGCCGGGGGAGCTGTTAGCGGTGGGGTGAGACCGTTCTAATTTTAGAGATCTTGTGACAACATTTACATTCCCTGGCGGGACGGGGGGGTGTGGGAGGGGCAGGTGATATTGGAGTGCTTGTTCTCCCGCTCTGTTGCCATGGTGAGCAGAACTCAGTCAGCTCCACTGTCTCTCCCATCAGGAGAGCAGAGATTGGACGAAGCGAAATAAATAAACAAACAAAAATGCCAGCAAACTGCTCGGTGGTTTTGTGTGAAAAAAAAATAATCTCAAAAACAAAAACAAAAAAAAATATTTTAAAAAGGCCTCCATGTCACTGATAGAACTGTCTCTCGAGACAGAGAGAGGGACAGCTGCAGTTTTTACAGAATGTGCTGCTTATTGCAACAAGGGCTTGCAGGTTCAAATCCAGACGGTGACAAAGCCGAGCCACAGTAATGTCCAGTTGTGTGAAGGGAAGACGTGGTGTCACTCAAACAGCAGAAGTTGGTGGATATTAAATTCCCATCCCCATCTCTCCTGCTGAGTGTCTGCATCTCCATCTCTCCTGCATCCCCATCTCTCCTGCTGAGGGTCTGCATCCCCATCTCTCCTGCATCCCCATCTCTCCTGCTGAGGGTCTGCATCCCCATCTCTCCTGCATCCCCATCTCTCCTGCTGAGGGTCTGCATCCCCATCTCTCCTGCTGAGGGTCTGCATCCCCATCTCTCCTGCATCCCCATCTCTCCTACTGAGGGTCTGCATCCCCATCTCTCCTGCTGAGGGTCTGCATCTCCATCTCTCCTGCATCTCCATCTCTCCTGCTGAGGGTCTGCATCTCCATCTCTCCTGCATCCCCATCTCTCCTGCATCTCCATCTCTCCTGCATCCCCATCTCTCCTGCTGAGGGTCTGCATCTCCATCTCTCCTGCATCCCCATCTCTCCTGCTGAGGGTCTGCATCCCCATCTCTCCTGCTGAGGGTCTGCATCCCCATCTCTCCTGCATCCCCATCTCTCCTGCAGAGGGTCTGCATCTCCATCTCTCCTGCATCCCCATCTCTCCTGCTGAGGGTCTGCATCCCCATCTCTCCTGCATCCCCATCTCTCCTGCTGAGGGTCTGCATCCCCATCTCTCCTGCATCCCCATCTCTCCTGCTGAGGGTCTGCATCCCCATCTCTCCTGCATCCCCATATCTCCTGCTGAGGGTCTGCATCTCCATCTCTCCTGCTGAGGGTCTGCATCCCCATCTCTCCTGCTGAGGGTCTGCATCCCCATCTCTCCTGCTGAGGGTCTGCATCCCCATCTCTCCTGCATCCCCATCTCTCCTGCTGAGGGTCTGCATCTCCATCTCTCCTGCATCCCCATCTCTCCTGCTGAGGGTCTGCATCCCCATCTCTCCTGCATCCCCATCTCTCCTGCTGAGGGTCTGCATCCCCATCTCTCCTGCTGAGGGTCTGCATCTCCATCTCTCCTGCATCCCCATCTCTCCTGCTGAGGGTCTGCATCCCCATCTCTCCTGCTGAGGGTCTGCATCCCCATCTCTCCTGCATCCCCATCTCTCCTGCAGAGGGTCTGCATCTCCATCTCTCCTGCATCCCCATCTCTCCTGCTGAGGGTCTGCATCCCCATCTCTCCTGCATCCCCATCTCTCCTGCTGAGGGTCTGCATCCCCATCTCTCCTGCATCCCCATCTCTCCTGCTGAGGGTCTGCATCCCCATCTCTCCTGCATCCCCATATCTCCTGCTGAGGGTCTGCATCTCCATCTCTCCTGCTGAGGGTCTGCATCCCCATCTCTCCTGCTGAGGGTCTGCATCCCCATCTCTCCTGCTGAGGGTCTGCATCCCCATCTCTCCTGCATCCCCATCTCTCCTGCTGAGGGTCTGCATCTCCATCTCTCCTGCATCCCCATCTCTCCTGCTGAGGGTCTGCATCCCCATCTCTCCTGCATCCCCATCTCTCCTGCTGAGGGTCTGCATCCCCATCTCTCCTGCTGAGGGTCTGCATCCCCATCTCTCCTGCTGAGTGTCTGCATCTCCATCTCTCCTGCATCCCCATATCTCCTGCTGAGGGTCTGCATCCCCATCTCTCCAGCTGAGGGTCTGCATCCCCATCTCTCCTGCTGAGGGTCTGCATCCCCATCTCTCCTGCATCCCCATCTCTCCTGCTGAGGGTCTGCATCCCCATCTCTCCTGCATCCCCATATCTCCTGCTGAGGGTCTGCATCCCCATCTCTCCTGCTGAGGGTCTGCATCTCCATCTCTCCTGCATCCCCATCTCTCCTGCTGAGGGTCTGCATCTCCATCTCTCCTGCATCCCCATCTCTCCTGCTGAGGGTCTGCATCCCCATCTCTCCTGCATCCCCATCTCTCCTGCTGAGGGTCTGCATCCCCATCTCTCCTGCATCCCCATATCTCCTGCTGAGGGTCTGCATCCCCATTTCTCCTGCATCCCCATCTCTCCTGCTGAGGGTCTGCATCCCCATCTCTCCTGCATCCCCATCTCTCCTGCTGAGGGTCTGCATCCCCATATCTCCTGCTGAGGGTCTGCATCCCCATCTCTCCTACTGAGGGTCTGCATCCCCGTCTCTCCTGCATCCCCATCTCTCCTGCTGAGGGACTGCATCTCCATCTCTCCTGCATCCCCATCTCTCCTGCTGAGGGTCTGTGCTTCTACCTGCTGGACTTTCAGTTCTGCTAACTGTAAAGTGTATTGACCCTACTTAATTAACATTTTGTTTTCTATTTCACGTTATTCCTGGGTGGGATCGCTCCACAAACATCCAGCCTGTGGCACTGGGCTGTGAGCCTTCCACAGAAATGCTGGTGCCAGAGATGGCGATGGAGTAGATGGGGTCGTGTGCGCCGATCCAGCCACCGGGCTCCCTGCCAGCTGTGAGCTTAAATGGTTAAAAACTTTTTTAAATGATCCTTACTTTTGTTCTTAAAAATGTTCCTACGAAAAACCAATATGAGATTTATGACACGTGCAAATCTTTGTCCCAGGTGTATGAGCTCATTAATGTTGGCTGTTTGTAAATTTTATACGCAATCCTGTTTAAATGATTAGCATAAGGAAACATGAACAAATAATCATCAAAAAATGATGAATGCCAAAATGTTCATGGAAACGTTCGTACACGCAGTTTACGATCAAATGTGATCGTACACGTTTGGTGAACAAGGCCCTTTGTCTCTATTCCACTGGCTAACGATTAGCTAACAATTAGCCGGATGCTAACTCCGCCCCCAGAGAGAGCACCTGTCAACATCACTGGGACACAAAGCAGGCAGGAAGGCCTTGTCGGCCAAATCCAAACGAATCAATAAAACAGGGAAACCGATATAAAAGTTAAAAGCCTCGACGATGTAATAATCCACCATCTGTCTGTTCAGAGGCGAGCATCAATCAGCCAATCACAGCAATGACGAGGCCCGTCACAGGGTGTCAGTCGACCAATCGCGGCGATGAGGGGGCCTGTCACAAGGGGTCAGTCGACCAATCGCGCTGATGAGGGGGCCTGTCACATGATCTCCCCATTCCTCTACGCACCACTCGGTCACTGCCCGTTTTCTGCCAGTCTGAAGACTGTGTACCCTCTTCTGTACCTGGACTGACTCTAACACTACTGCTCCACAGGGTTACTCCCAACCGAGAATCACTCTTATAACACTCGTATTGCTCTGGATAACTGATACTGATGCTTAATGAGAATTGTATCTTATCGACCTTGTGTGCCATAGTTGTTATAGTGACCTTCAGTATGCGCTTATTACATTTCATTATATTACAGGCATTTAGCAGACGCTCTTATCCAGAGCGACTTACACAACTTTTACACAGCATTTACACTGCATCCATTTATACAGCTGGATATATACTACCCGGGAATCGAACCTGTGACCTTTAGGCTGCAAGACCAGTTCCTTACCCATTATACTACACTGTTGCCCACTTATCGTACCTTGCTTTTGGATAAAAGCATCTGCCAAATGAAATATAATGCATTATTTTCCATTTGGAATGTAGTATCTTCATAACTTCAGGAGTATTCAGTGTTGTGACTCGGATGCTGATGTCCAGAGAGGGCCTGCATCACACCCCTTCACAAAGCTGAACGCCCAGGACTCTAACCTTCAATCCCTTCTGCGTGGCCTACCGATGTACTATCGCCACCTAGTGGCCGGACCTCTGCCGGTACAGCAGCCAACGGGTGGGCAATGCCACCGCACCAGCTGACGCAGCACAGCTCAGCACTCAGAACGTAAATAACACAGGAAACAGAGCACCTGCCTTTAATTCACAACACAGACACCCATGTATACAAGAGATACAGTTTAATAAAGCTAAATTACCCCCTAACCCAGAGGACTTCTGCTCTGATCATTTCCATGAGCAAAGCACACATTTTGTGCTGTCAGTCAAGTTCCGATAGTTTCTACAGAATCGCCCTGGCTGAAATGACCAGCTCAGTGCATTTTAGAAAATCAGAAAAAGACCAGACTCTGGTCGAAACATTTTTCACAGCATAAAATAAATAAAAATAAATCACAATTTATTTTTAAATGGCAGTGCACGGGCATTCTCGTTTTTTATCTTTAACATACTTTCAGGGAAGAGTGCTTAATGAAGCCTTTCCCGTGCGCGTGTCCAGTAAGCGGAACGGTAAATGGAGCAGTCAGACGCTGCCGATGCACAGGCTGGCGTTGGTGCCGCCGAACCCGAAAGAGTTGGTGAGGGCGACCCTGCGCCCGTCCGCACGCCAGTCCTGTGCGGAGAGGGGCACGTAGTTCAGGTCGAAGTCGGGGTCGGTGCGGTCCAGGTTGAGCGTGGGGGGCAGGTTGCCGTGGTAACAGGCCATGGCGGTGAAGGCGGCCTCCAGTGCCCCGGCTGCGCCCAGCAGGTGCCCCGTGGCGCCCTTGGTGGAGGACACCGCCAGCAGGCGGGCGTGACGCCCGAACAGACGCTTCAGCGCGGCGTTCTCAGCGGCGTCGCCCAGCGGCGTGGAGGTGGCGTGCGCGTTCACGTACGTCACGGCGTCCGGCGGGAGCCCTGCATCACGCAACGCCGCCGACATGCACCTGCACAACACACCCGCCAAACAGAGCTAACGCACCTGCACAACACACCCGCCAAACAGAGCTAACGCACCTGCACAACACACCCGCCAAACAGAGCTAACGCACCTGCACAACACACCGCCAAACAGAGCTAACGCACCTGCACAACACACCGCCAAACAGAGCTAACGCACCTGCACAACACACCCGCCAGAGCTAACGCACCTGCACAACACACCCGCCAAACAGAGCTAACGCACCTGCACAACACACCGCCAAACAGAGCTAACGCACCTGCACAACACACCGCCAGAGCTAACGCACCTGCACAACACACCCGCCAAACAGAGCTAACGCACCTGCACAACACACTGCCAAACAGAGCTAACGCACCTGCACAACACACCCGCCAAACAGAGCTAACGCACCTGCACAACACACCGCCAAACAGAGCTAACGCACCTGCACAACACACCGCCAAACAGAGCTAACGCACCTGCACAACACACCCGCCAAACAGAGCTAACGCACCTGCACAACACACTGCCAAACAGAGCTAACGCACCTGCACAACACACCTGCCAAACAGAGCTAACGCACCTGCACAACACACTGCCAAACAGAGCTAACGCACCTGCACAACACACCCGCCAAACAGAGCTAATGCACCTGCACAACACACTGCCAAACAGAGCTAACGCACCTGCACAACACACCCGCCAAACAGAGCTAACGCACCTGCACAACACACCGCCAGAGCTAACGCACCTGCACAACACACCCGCCAAACAGGCTAACGCACCTGCACAACACACCTGCCAAACAGAGCTAACGCACCTGCACAACACACTGCCAAACAGAGCTAACGCACCTGCACAACACACCGCCAAACAGAGCTAACGCACCTGCACAACACACCGCCAAACAGAGCTAACGCACCTGCACAACACACCCGCCAGAGCTAACGCACCTGCACAACACACCCGCCAAACAGAGCTAACGCACCTGCACAACACACCGCCAAACAGAGCTAACGCCCCTGCACAACACACTGCCAAACAGAGCTAACGCCCCTGCACAACACACCCGCCAAACAGAGCTAACGCACCTGCACAACACACTGCCAAACAGAGCTAACGCACCTGCACAACACACCGCCAAACAGAGCTAACGCACCTGCACAACACACCGCCAGAGCTAACGCACCTGCACAATACACCCGCCAAACAGAGCTAACGCACCTGCACAACACACCCGCCAGAGCTAATGCACCTGCACAACACACCCGCCAAACAGAGCTAACGCACCTGCACAACACACCGCCAAACAGAGCTAACGCCCCTGCACAACACACTGCCAAACAGAGCTAACGCCCCTGCACAACACACCCGCCAAACAGAGCTAACGCACCTGCACAACACACTGCCAAACAGAGCTAACGCACCTGCACAACACACCGCCAAACAGAGCTAACGCCCCTGCACAACACACTGCCAAACAGAGCTAACGCCCCTGCACAACACACTGCCAAACAGAGCTAACGCCCCTGCACAACACACCCGCCAAACAGAGCTAACGCCCCTGCACAACACACCCGCCAAACAGAGCTAACGCACCTGCACAACACACCCGCCAAACAGAGCTAACGCCCCTGCACAACACACCCGCCAAACAGAGCTAACGCACCTGCACAACACACCTGCCAAAAAGAGCTAACGCACCTGCACAACACACCTGCCAAAAAGAGCTAACGCACCTGCACAACACACCTGCCAAAAAGAGCTAACGCACCTGCACAACACACCGCCAAACAGAGCTAACGCACCTGCACAACACACCCGCCAGAGCTAACGCACCTGCACAACACACCTGCCAAAAAGAGCTAACGCACCTGCACAACACACCCGCCAAACAGAGCTAACGCACCTGCACAACACACCTGCCAAAAAGAGCTAACGCACCTGCACAACACACCCGCCAAACAGAGCTAACGCCCCTGCACAACACACCTGCCAAAAAGAGCTAACGCACCTGCACAACACACTGCCAAAAAGAGCTAACGCACCTGCACAACACACCGCCAGAGCTAACGCACCTGCACAACACACCCGCCAAACAGAGCTAACGCACCTGCACAACACACCTGCCAAAAAGAGCTAACGCACCTGCACAACACACCCGCCAAACAGAGCTAACGCCCCTGCACAACACACCTGCCAAAAAGAGCTAACGCACCTGCACAACACACCGCCAGAGCTAACGCACCTGCACAACACACCCGCCAAACAGAGCTAACGCCCCTGCACAACACACCTGCCAAAAAGAGCTAACGCACCTGCACAACACACCGCCAGAGCTAACGCACCTGCACAACACACCCGCCAAAAAACATAACTAACGCACCTGCACAACACACCCACCAAACAGAGCTAACGCACCTGCACAACACACCCGCCAAACAGAGCTAACGCACCTGCACAACACACCCGCCAAACAGAGCTAACGCACCTGCACAACACACCCGCCAAACAGGCTAACGCCCCTGCACAACACACCCGCCAAACATAACTAACGCACCTGTACAACACACCCACCAAACAGAGCTAACGCACCTGCACAACACACCCGTCAAACAGAGCTAACGCACCTGCACAACACACCCGCCAAACAGGCTAACGCCCCTGCACAACACACCCGCCAAACAGACTAACGCACCTGCACAACACACCCGCCAAACAGAGCTAACGCACCTGCACAACACACCGCCAGAGCTAACGCACCTGCACAACACACCCGCCAAACAGAGCTAACGCACCTGCACAACACACCCGCCAAACAGACTAACGCACCTGCACAACACACCCGCCAAACAGAGCTAACGCACCTGCACAACACACCCGCCAAACAGAGCTAACGCACCTGCACAACACACCGCCAGAGCAAACGCACCTGCACAACACACCGCCAGAGCTAACGCCCCTGCACAACACACCCGCCAAACACAGCTAACGCACCTGCACAACACACCCGCCAAACAGGCTAACGCACCTGCACAACACACCTGCCAAACAGAGCTAACGCACCTGCACAACACACCCGCCAGAGCTAACGCACCTGCACAACACACCCGCCAAACAGAGCTAACGCACCTGCACAACACACCCGCCAAACAGAGCTAACGCACCTGCACAACACACCCGCCAAACAGAGCTAACGCACCTGCACAACACACCCGCCAAACAGAGCTAACGCACCTGCACAACACACCTGCCAAACAGAGCTAACGCCCCTGCACAACACACCTGCCAAACAGAGCTAACGCACCTGCACAACACACCCGCCAAACAGAGCTAACGCACCTGCACAACACACCCGCCAAACAGAGCTAACGCACCTGCACAACACACCGCCAAACAGAGCTAACGCACCTGCACAACACACCCGCCAGAGCTAACGCACCTGCACAACACACCCGCCAAACAGAGCTAACGCATCTGCACAACACACCCGCCAAACAGAGCTAACACACCTGCACAACACACCCGCCAGAGCTAACGCACCTGCACAACACACCCGCCAAACAGAGCTAACGCACCTGCACAACACACCGCCAAACAGAGCTAACGCACCTGCACAACACACCCGCCAGAGCTAACGCACCTGCACAACACACCCGCCAAACAGAGCTAACGCACCTGCACAACACACCCGCCAAACAGGCTAACGCACCTGCACAACACACCTGCCAAACAGGCTAACGCACCTGCACAACACACCCGCCAAACAGACTAACGCACCTGCACAACACACCCGCCAGAGCTAACGCCCCTGCACAACACACCGCCAAACAGAGCTAACGCACCTGCACAACACACCCGCCAAACAGAGCTAACGCACCTGCACAACACACCCGCCAAACAGAGCTAACGCACCTGCACAACACACCTGCCAAAAAGAGCTAACGCACCTGCACAACACACCCGCCAGAGCTAACGCACCTGCACAACACACCTGCCAAAAAACAGAACACACTTGCACAACACACCCACCAAAAAACATAACTAACGCACCTGCACAACACACCCACCAAAAAACAGAATGCACCTACAGAACACACCCGCCAAAAAACGGAACTAATGCACCTGCAGAACACACCTGCCAAAAAACAGAACTAATGCACTGTTGAGTGAGGTGTGCTTTGTTAGGGTTGGGGTGAAAACCTGCAGGATGGTAGATCTCCAGGAACAGGCTTGGGCAGCCCCACATTCTTTAATGGCCGCCTTTTTATGCTGCTCAGTGTTACTGACAAGGGAGTGTTGCTGCTCGGTGTTGCTGTTCAGTGTTACTGCTCAGCGTTATTGGTCAGTGTTACTGCTCAGTGTTACTGATGAGCCAGTGTTGCTGCTCAGTGTTACTGCTCAGTATTACTGCTCAGTGTTTCCGCTCAGCGTTGCTGCTCAGTGTCGTTGTTCAGTGTTATTGTTCAGTGTTGCTGCTCAGTGTAACTGATAAGGTGGAGCTATTTCCCAGAGTAACTGTGAACGCAGAGTTACTGATGAGGCAGTGTTACTGCTCAGTGTAACTGATGAGGCAGTGTTATTGTTCAGTGTTACTCAGTGTAACTGACAAGGTGGAGCTATTTCCCAGTGTAACTGTGAACGCAGAGTTACTGATGAGGCAGTGTTACTGCTCAGTGTAACTGATGAGGCAGTGTTATTGTTCAGTGTTACTCAGTGTTACTGATGAGGCAGTGTTACTGCTCAGTGTTACTCAGTGTTACTGATGAGGCAGTGTTACTGCTCAGTGTAACTGTAAACGCAGTGTAACTGATGAGGCAGTGTTATTGTTCAGTGTTACTCAGTGTAACTGATAAGGTGGAGCTATTTCCCAGTGTAACTGTGAACGCAGAGTTACTGATGAGGCAGTGTTACTGCTCAGTGTAACTGATGAGGCAGTGTTATTGTTCAGTGTTACTCAGTGTAACTGACAAGGTGGAGCTATTTCCCAGTGTAACTGTGAACGCAGAGTTACTGATGAGGCAGTGTTACTGCTCAGTGTAACTGATGAGGCAGTGTTATTGTTCAGTGTTACTCAGTGTAACTGACAAGGTGGAGCTATTTCCCAGTGTAACTGTGAACGCAGAGTTACTGATGAGGCAGTGTTACTGCTCAGTGTAACTGATGAGGCAGTGTTATTGTTCAGTGTTACTCAGTGTAACTGACAAGGTGGAGCTATTTCCCAGTGTAACTGTGAACGCAGAGTTACTGATGAGGCAGTGTTACTGCTCAGTGTAACTGATGAGGCAGTGTTATTGTTTAGTGTTACTCAGTGTAACTGACAAGGTGGAGCTATTTCCCAGTGTAACTGTGAACGCAGAGTTACTGATGAGGCAGTGTTACTGCTCAGTGTAACTGATGAGGCAGTGTTATTGTTCAGTGTTACTCAGTGTAACTGACAAGGTGGAGCTATTTCCCAGTGTAACTGTGAACGCAGGGTTACTGATGAGGCAGTGTTACTGCTCAGTGTAACTGATGAGGCAGTGTTATTGTTCAGTGTTACTCAGTGTAACTGACAAGGTGGACCTATTTCCCAGTGTAACTGTGAACGCAGGGTTACTGATGAGGCAGTGTTACTGCTCAGTGTAACTGATGAGGCAGTGTTATTGTTCAGTGTTACTCAGTGTAACTGACAAGGTGGAGCTATTTCCTGGTGTAACTGTGAACGCAGAGTTACTGATGAGGCAGTGTTACTGCTCAGTGTAACTGATGAGGCAGTGTTATTGTTCAGTGTTACTCAGTGTAACTGACAAGGTGGACCTATTTCCCAGTGTAACTGTGAACGCAGAGTTACCGGAACGCTCCGTCTCCGTCTGCGGTGGGCGCGGTGATGTGGCTGGCGTCGCCGGACAGGCCGTAGCCGAGGACCTCGGCGTACACGCGGGCGCCCCGGGCCAGCGCCCGCTCCCGCTCCTCCAGCAGCATGACGGCCGCGCCCTCGCCCATCACGAAGCCGTCTCTGTCGGGGTGGAAGGGGCGGGACGCCAGGGCGGGGCTGTGGTTCCAGCGCGTGGCCAGCGCCCGAGCCCGGGCGAACCCCGCCATGGCCAGCGGCCCCACGCAGGCCTCCGTGCCCCCCGCCAGCATGGCATCGGCGTCGCCGTGGGCGACCAGGCGGGTGGCGTCCCCCACGGCGTGCGCGCCCGTCGTGCAGGCTGTGGACACCGCGTGGTTAGGGCCCTTCAGCTGGTGCTTGATGCTGATGTGACCGGCGGCCATGTTGACCAGGATCCGCGGCACGAAGAAGGGGCTGACTTTGCTGTAACCGCTGGTGGAGAAGGCTTTGGCGGTGCGGGCGATCTCGTCCAGCGACACCATCCCCATGCCGACGGCCACACCCGTGGCCAGCTGCTCCTCGAGGTTGGTGGGATACCAGCCGGAATCTTTCAGCGCCAGCTCCGCCGCCCCCAGCGCCATCACCGTGGCGGGCGACATGCTGTTGATCTCCCCTCGTGAGGCGAACCTCTCCTCCCGGAAGTCCCCGTCTCCGTCTCCCCTGGGCACGAGGGCCGCCACTTTGCAGGGAACCGTTTTGTAGTCCTCCTCCTCAAGAGCCACGATGCCGCTCTCGCCGCGGATTAAGCGCTCCCACGGCAGCGCGGTCCCCGTGCCGAGCGGGGACACGAGCCCGATCCCGGTGATTACCACCCTCCTGCGGGACCCACCGGGAGCGCTGGCACCGTGGCGCCTCGGGCGGGAAGTCGGGCCAACGCATGTCCTCGCGTTCAACAATCTGTGTTCTACCGATTTCAGCAGCAACAGTTTCTGCCAAGATGACAGCGACATGCTGTGACCGTTAGCGTTACGTCTGTAGCATCGGTTGATTCACAAATATTAAATTGAGCCTAAACCAGCTCGAATAAAAATGTTCTTTAACAGTACTGTAAAATACTGAATGATGACACACTTATGTACGATAAATAATCTGCTTTCTGTCTCTTCTGTCTGTCTGTTGACTTGTCACATTTTGCACGACCTTGCTGGTTAGTCAGTTTAGCTACACTCAATAATTTAAAACATGCAGTTCCGAGCAAAAGGTCGACACGTCTAATAAACTATATGGAGCAGATATTAGTCCCGTCCAAAGAAAATTTGTAAGTATTAAAAGACGCGAGTTTCGTTTGTTTTTACCTTAACCTGGTGGCACACTTCCACAACGCATGTCAGCAGTATAACTGCTAAGATAGTTTCACAGTGTCCGAAAAATCTCTTGTTGTAATTCTGTAAAATATCTATTAAATTACTTCAAACTGGATTCATGTAGATACGTTATTATTTCATATATAGATTCTGTTTATATTAAAATCATAAATATGAGCGTCTTTAATGAATAATTTAATTTTACTCCGACATATTCTATTCAGGCATTACATAGGTAGCTCGCCCTGTACTGCGCGACTCACAAGAGCAAAGGTACTGATAATATGGAAGACCACAGCCCCTTGCGCGCATTCTGGGAATTATTAAAGAGTTCCGTTTATAGCTTTGTTAACAAAAAGCTAAAGAGTTCCGGTAGGGTATAGTTTAGTCCAACCGTGTGTGCCACTGTATTTCATTGTGAATTGGTGGAGTCCGAAATCTACGATAAATAATATTTCGCGACGGGGAAGAGTGTATCCTGGAAGCAGACTTGGTCAAAACGAAGGAGGAAAAGGCGAGAGATGGAGGGTTTAAAAGGAGTCAGTGCATTATGCGAAAATCCAAACGATGTTTTCTTGGATGTCTCTAAACTATTGCTGACGTATGCGGACAATATTCTGAGGTGATGTGGATTTGTTTGATATTAACCCAGAAAAGTTACTTTGGTATGCGCTGAAAGTATATGCAGTGTCACGTAGCTAGCCAGCTGGCTAAAACACATTTCTGACCTGTCATCGGGGAAGTCTCTGGGCTGGAACATTAACCTTAGCCTTAAAGGGATTAGATAAATTAACATTAACTGATGCATAGGTAGCTAACAAGCTAACTGGTTTTTTCAGGGGGTCAACGTTAGATAGCAAGCTAACTAGCCCCACGGTGATTAGCTGAAGTGATAATCTTTATTACTTTGATAAAGTGTAGCTAATCAATTAATGTTGGTTGGATCCTCTTGTATTATGATCTATTAACACTGTCATTTAGAATATGTCTTGTGGAGGCAAACTCTATATTGTAGGGCCCTATATGAATATTTGAAGAACATGAAGTAAACGTATGTGATCCCTCATTGTCAATGTTAACAGCCAACTAATTCCTGTAGTTATATATGTTATACACACGCAGGAACCCAGATGAAGACAAGTACAGATCGATCCGGATCGGCAACCCCACGTTTTCCACGAAGCTGCTTCCGGTCCCAGGAGCGGTCGAGTGCTTGTTCGAGATGGGCTTTGAAGAGGTGACTATTAAAAATAAATATAATTAGCTACAGCATTTAAACAAATTCACATCAGGTGTAGACTTAAACTCGACGCATTTAAAGGAGGCAAGTTTGTTATCCATAGCGGAGAGAAATCAGTGACAGAAGTAGTGATGGTTTAAAGTTTTGCGCGTTTGAGTCATTTTCTCTTCATCAGTTCGGCCTTTTACTTAATAATTTATAAGGTTAGGATATTAACAGCAGTAACCTGATCCTTAGATCAGTGCTGTAGTGGCGCGCTGAGCCGGTGGATCTCTTGTCGGCAGGCAGAGACGCACCTGGTGTTCCCGCAGTCCGCCTCCGTGGACCAACTTCGTCGCATCCGTGAGACCATCGCGGCAGAGAGGGACCAGCGGCTGGGGGCGGGGCAAACCCCCATCTGTCCTCAGAGCTCCGCCCACAGCAGTGCTCCTCCCCTGCCACCAAACAGCCCCGCCCCTGCTCTGGCTCCACCCACCGCCCCTCCAACGCCTCAGCCCTGCGCACTGCCTATCCCACCGGTAAAACATCTTGGATGATTTCAGTTTGATGCGTTGCGCTGCCGTTTTGTGTGTGTGTGTGTGTGTGTATGTGAGTATGCGTGCATATGTATTTAGGTCTGTGTGTGTGTGTTCATGAGAGAAACAATTGGTATGAATTAAATATATTGATTCAGATTTTGGTGGTGGGACACTGTTTTTCCTATGTGAATGGTTTCTAATGCAGGCTTGCTTGAATAGAAGCTCACAGGAAGTTTACCTGTGTGTTTTACCTGTGTGAGATTTACCTGTGTGGGTTATCTTTGTTTTTTGAAGGCGTAGTGAGAAACCGAAACAGAAATAGCACCAAAAAAGCAGTCTGCTCACTAATGATGCTGTGACTCTCCTTTTCTGTCTCTCCCTCTCTCTCCTCCTCCCTCTCTTTCTCTCCCCTTCCTCTTTCCCTTGCTCTCTCTACCTCCCTCTCTGTCTCCTCCTCCCTCTCTCCCTCTCTTTCTCTCACCTTCCTCTTTCCCTTGCTCTCTCTCCCCCTCTCCGCTCTCCTCCCTCTCTCTCTCCACCCCCCAGCTCTCCTCCCGCCCACCCATCCCCCCATCCCCACAGGAGAACAGTGTGGGCTTCTTCAGGACGCTGCAGTCTAATTTCCAGCATGTGCTGGTGTATGAGACCCCTGCCCTTCAGCGGAAGGCTCTGGAGCGCATCCCCCTCCCCCGCCTCAGCACTGCCGCCCAGAGGAGGCTGCAGCAGGCCCAGGAGGCCGACCCAGGTGCCACCCCCTGCCCCGCCTTGCCCTCACCTGTCCCTGCCCACACCTGTCCCCCCCGCACCTGGCCACACCCTCCCCTGCTACACCCGTACCCGTCCCCACCCTCATTTAGGATGTACTTCAACCAAATTTCAGCCCCATTCACAAAGTACGATACAAACATAAATTCTTTAAAACAAGATTTCCAGCAAGCTGTTTATGGCGCATGCTGTAGCTAATCATCTCCAGCAGAGCCGTCAGGCGTGCTCAGAAGTGCAGCGGACGAGGCACTGGCAAGTTGCACACATCCTGTAAACTGCAGCTGAAATGCACACATCCTGTAAACTGAGACTGAAATGCACACATCCTGTAAACTGAGACTGAAATTCACACATCCAGTAAACTGAGACTGCAATGCACACATCCAGTAAACTGAGACTGCAATGCACACATCCTGTAAACTGCACACATCCTGTAAACT
>NC_049208.1:55871662-55906662 GCF_013347855.1 Anguilla anguilla | reverse complement strand
GTCTGTGTCAGCCCTCGTGCTCTGGGTGTGTTTGAGTGTTGAAATGGTGTGTGTGCAATTGTGCGTTGTAGATTTGCGTGTGTGTGTATATGTATGGACTGTAGATTTGCTGGGTTGTGTGTGTGTGTGTGTCTTAGTGTCCTTCCTGTGTACTTTCTAATGGTTTCACAACATCACCGCGCTAAGACAACGCTCCTCACACGTTCAGGTGGTGGACGTCACCTGGAGGTACTCCTGTAAGCACGAGGAGGTGCTCACCCGCCGGACACAGGTGCAGGAAGCCTGGCTGCGAGAGACCATCAGCAGCCTGAACTCCGCGGTGCGCACTGATCCCGGATCAGCCAACACAGCATGAACACTAACCCCAGCCATTGGTGGTGATGGAGATGATGTTAAGATTAACACTGATGATGATGATGATGGTGATATTAACATTGATGGTGATGATGATGATGTGTTGATGGTGATGGTGATATTAACATTGATGGTGATGATGATGATGGTGGTATTGACACTGATGATGATGGTGATATTAACACTGATGTTGATGATGGTGATATTGACTCATGATGATGATGATGATGATGGTGATGTGTTGATGGCGATGGTTTGATGTTAATAATGATGATGATGATATTAGCATTGATGATGATGATGATGGTGATATCAACATTGATGGTGATGGTGATGATGTGTTGATGGTGATATTAACACTGATGATGATGATGATGGTGGTGGTGATATTAACACTGATGTTGGTGATATTAACATTGATGATGATGATGGTGATATTGACACATGATGATGATGATGATGGTGATGATGAGGAAGCCCGTGTGCTTGTGCACGCAGAGGCAGCAGTCTCTCCCTGCAGAGAGGAAGAAGGAGCTGCTGGAGCGGCTGCTGGTGGAGCTGGTGGAGTTCATCTCGCCCAAGAAGCCCAAGGCGGGGGAGCTGGGGGGGCGCGTCTCAGGCTCGCTGGCCTGGAGGGCCGCCAGGGGGGAGACCCGCCCCGTCGCGGTAAGACGTAAAACTGTAAAACGCTTCCCCAGCACTGCGCGTCTCTAAAACACTTCCCCCGTGCTGCGCGTCTCTAAAACACTTCCCCCGTGCTGCGCGTCTCTAAAACACTTCCCCCGCGCTGCGCGTCTCTAAAACACTTCCCCCGTGCTGCGTGTCTCTAAAACACTTCCCCCGCGCTGCGCGTCTCTAAAACACTTCCCCCGCGTGCGTGTCTCTAAAACACTTCCCCCGTGCTGCGCGTCTCTAAAACGCTCCCCCCGTGTGTCTCTAAAACACTTCCCCCGTGCTGCGCGTCTCTAAAACGCTCCCCCCGTGTGTCTCTAAAACACTTCCCCCGCGCTGCGCGTCTCTAAAACACTTCCCCCGCGTGCGTGTCTCTAAAACACTTCCCCCGTGTGTCTCTAACACTTCCCCCGCGCTGCGCGTCTCTAAAACACTTCCCCCGTGCTGTGCGTCTCTAAAACGCTCCCCCCGTGTGTCTCTAACACTTCCCCCGCGCTGCGCGTCTCTAAAACACTTCCCCCGCGTGCGTGTCTCTAAAACACTTCCCCCGTGTGTCTCTAACACTTCCCCCGCGCTGCGCGTCTCTAAAACACTTCCCCCGCGCTGCGCGTCTCTAAAACACTTCCCCCGCGCTGCGCGTCTCTAAAACACTTCCCCCGTGTGCGTGTCTCTAAAACACTTCCCCCGCGCTGCACATCTCTAAAACACTTCCCCTGCGCTGCGCGTCTCTAAAACACTTCCCCCGTGTGTCTCTAAAACACTGCCCCCGTGCTGCACATCTCTAAAACGCTCCCCCCGTGTGTCTCTAAAACACTTCCCCCGTGTGTCTCTAAAACGCAGTCCGGAGCCATGACCCCACCCACTTCACAGGACATATCCAATCCGATGGTCTCTGAAGGGCGTGATAAGTGTTTGAAATTGGGAGAGGTGTGAGTCAAATACTGAACTCTTCCACAAACTGCACCTTTGAGAATCGGACCAGTGTTTAAGCAGTGTATGTACCTGTCCCATGCACGCTCGTTCATGTGCAGGAGCTCTCTCGTGCACGCTCGTTCATGTGCAGGAGCTCTCCCGTGCACGCTCGTTCATGTGCAGGAGCTCTCCCGTGCACGCTCGTTCATGTGCAGGAGCTCTCTCGTGCACGCTCGTTCATGTGCAGGAGCTCTCTCGTGCACGCTCGTTCATGTGCAGGAGCTCTCCCGTGCACGCTCGTTCATGTGCAGGAGCTCTCCCATGCACGCTCGTTCATGTGCAGGAGCTCTCTCGTGCACGCTCGTTCATGTGCAGGAGCTCTCTCAGCTTGACGTGCACAAGCTCACGTGCACTGTCCCGCCCTTGTTTCACAGAAACCGGAGGAGTTTGTGTTCGTTCCCACGGAGACTGAGAAGAGCGAGCTGCGGTTCCACCTGCAGTATAGCGCTAGTGGCGACCGCTACGTGCGCGTGTCCGGCACCCCGGCGGAGATGGCGGGCTGGGAGAGCGGGGCGTGGTGCCGGGAGGCCGTGTTCCGCAAAGAGGAGCTCGACTGGAAAATGGTGAGTGCCGCCTAGCGCCAGGACGGCGGGAACAGAAACCGTGAGCTGCCCAGATCCGTCACTGCCAGAGGGCGACCCAGACTTTTAAATAACCCTGCGACCCTGCAACCCTGTGACCCTGCGACCCTGCAAACCTGTGACCCTGTAACCCTGTAACTCTGTAACTCTGAGCTGCATGAGGTTTATCACCCAGTAAAGTACCCAAACTGCTGTGGCCCTTAAACGAGAGCTGGGAGGAAGTGTGGCCCGTTGTGATGATTTTGAAAAGGGGCAAAGGTGCTGTAAGCTGGGATTCAGTGCGTTAGCCCCTCTCTCTCTCTCTCTCTCTCTCTCTCTCTCTTTCTCTCCCCTCCTCTTTCACGGTCATGTTTTTCCTCCAGGTGTACATCGCCCGCACTGAGGGCTCTTCCTCCGGGAAGATCAGCTGGAGGTTCGACTGCAGCCCTGTGGGTCTGAAGATGGGGACGGTGAAGGTCAGAACGACCAGCCAGACCTTCCACTCGGGGAGCGTCTGCTGGAGGATGCGTTCAGGCCAGGATACCATAGAGTTCCCAGGAGGTAGGAGTGAGTGATATTCAGGATACCA
The DNA here is from genome assembly GCF_013347855.1 of Anguilla anguilla. Classification (NCBI taxonomy): domain Eukaryota; kingdom Metazoa; phylum Chordata; class Actinopteri; order Anguilliformes; family Anguillidae; genus Anguilla; species Anguilla anguilla. The sequence continues at coordinate 55,903,515 of NC_049208.1, read as the reverse complement.
TAGAGTTCCCAGGAGGTAGGATTGTGTGTGATATTCAGGATACCATAGAGTTCCCAGGAGGTAGGAGTGTGTGATATTCAGGATACCATAGAGTTCACTGGACGTAGGAGTGTGATATTCAGGATACCATAGAGTTCACTGGACGTAGGAGTGTGCGATTATAAGGATAACCATAGAGTTCCCAGGCGGTAGGAGTGTGTGATATTCAGGATATCATAGAGTTCCCAGGAGGTAGGAGTATGTGATATTCAGGATACCATAGAGTTCCCAGGAAGTAGGAGTGTGTGATATTCAGGATACCATAGAGTTCACTGGCGGTAGGAGTGTGTGATAATCAGGATACCATAGAGTTCCCAGGCGGTAGGAGTGTGTGATATTCAGGATACCATAGAGTTCACTGGAGGTAGGATTGTGTGTGATATTCCGGATACCATAGAGTTCCCGCCAGGTTGGAGCTTGTGATATTCAGGATACCATAGAGTTCCCAGGAGGTAGGAGTGTGTGATTAGTGGGCCTGGTGTGTGCGGAGTTCTCTGACTGTACCCAAGCTTTTTCTGCATTCCATAATCCTTATTGAGTTCTCTCTCTATCGTTCTCTCTCTGTCTCTCACTCTTTATCTCTTTCAATCCCTCTTTCCCTCCCTCTCTCTCTCTCTCTCTCTCTCTGGGTCTCTCTCTCTCCCTCACACCCTCTCTCCCTCGCTCTCTCTCTGGGTCTCTCTCTCCCTCTCTCTCTCTCTCCCTCCCTCGCTATCTCCACCTCTCTCTGTCTGAATCTCTCCGTGGTCGTCCCGCTCAGATGGCGAGATGCACTCGGCGCCGAGCTTCTCCGGACGCACAGAGCTGGAGGTGGAGGCGGAGCTTGCAGGCGGGGAGGGGGCGTGTTCATGGCAGCATGCTCAGCTGTTCAGGCAGAGCCTGGAGGAGCCGAAGGAGCCCTCACTGGAGATCCTCATTGAGCTGGAGGAGGCCTGAGAGCGGTGGGGACACCAGTGCCCCCACGTGCTCATCGGCAGTACTGCGTGTGTTACTGTATCATGACCAAATTTATCAGGTTATTATCTTTTTTCCTGAATAGAAAGACTGGTGAGTTTGGAGGGGGGCACGGGTGAGTGTGGGTGTTGGGGGCGTCGGGGGAGGGGACAGCGGGGGCATACATGTGAGGGGTTCTTTGATTCCAGATCCTGGTTCCATCCATGCACTTTAATGTCCTTCTTGCACCAAAATGTCCACCCGACCCCTTTTAAATTTTGAAATGTTTTACAGAAAAATAATATCCCCCCTTCCCTGGTGCTCCCACCCTGATACCTGGTTGAATGACCCTTGTACTACAACTTGTCAGTCCCCCAGAAACTTGCCTTTACCGTCCAAAATGAGCCTGAGTCGCGCGTTATTTTGATGTTTTCCGCTCCCCTGTTCTGGGGTCCCCTGTTCTGGGGTCCCCTGTTCTGGGCTCCTCCGCCCTGGGGTCCCCTGCCCTGGGACTCCAGGCTCCTGGTTAGCTGTTTTTGGCTGTCACTCAGAACTTTATTAATGTTGCGGCCCCCCAACCCCGTGGCTGATTAGGGTCAGCTTGCCACGTCCAGGTTCTTGGGTCTGAGGTGGCTGCTCAAGGTCAAAACCAGCAGCACCCTGCAGCTCTGTAGCACCTAAGTCGCGGAACCTTTCCCCAGGTCCCCTGCTGTAAATACCGCCCCCTCGTCATTCCCCCGTACGCTCTACACCCTCTGCTCAAACCACCTGTGCAAGGCAGTGGCTGCTGGGCTTTTAAGACAAAGGACACAAGCAGGGGCATGTCCACTGGCCACCTCTGGAATTTGATTGGCCATCCCCCCAAGGTGCCACCCCTATTTTTGTACCTAAAATAGTGCATTACCATTGGACAATATAAGTTTTGGTGATAGGATGCCCCACCCCCTTATCCCTTACTGAGTCTTTGACCCCCGCCACCCCCCCGGACCCCAGCTTGGTGCGGCCTCCCCAGCCCTCAGGTGCTCTGGGGCAGGGGGATCACAGGGGGACCTGCACATCTTTTTTATGGGTTCACCTCAGTCAGGCGGGCCTTGGAAACAAGACGCTGTGGACAATCTGTGACCTCTAACCAGCTCTTAAGGGTTGAAATGCAGCAAAAAAACCAGCCAACCCTGTGGTCCTCCTGGACACGAGCTGGTGGGGCCGGGTGTACTGGCTGTTCCAACGTGTTGGATGGTCCTCCTACGGTTAGTCTAGTCTAACATGGTGTGGGGATCTGACCCCCCAGTGTGACCCTAGATATAAATGAAATGAAATGTTGCCAAAATTATTCACTACTCTCTCCAGAAGGAATGCAAAGATTGGATTTGTCTATGATGTGGTTCTATTGTGCTGTGGATTAACCATGTGAATTAAAAAGATATTTTTGCAACAAACAACCAAAAAAAAATAAATGTTGTGTTTGTTATGAATGCTGGACTCTGACTTAGCGGGCAGTGGTGAGAATGGGGTAATTGCTTGTAACTTAATGTGTCAAACACCTGGCTAATTTATACTTTTTTACCTGAACTTTTCAAACAAGTCCAGAAATAACTGCTCTTTCTGATTGCCAAATAACCTGGCGTAGATTTTGCATCAAAAAATCAACTAGGAACATAAAGTGGCAAATATTATTTACCTTTCTTTTTGGCGCTTTTTACAGTAAGGTCGAGTATGTTCTCTGCTTGTGTAGACCAGTCGTTTTATCGTGTTAAGACCAAAACAAATGTTTGTCAGCTGTTTGAGAAGATAAGAATATTTAAAGGACGTTTTTTCACGTCGGTTGCCATCTGGGTATACGTCATGGTCTATATTGAATTTTTCTATTGGTTGAAATGCCGGCGCTTAGCGGTCTTGCGACGGGATTGGTAGGCTGCAGGCGGAGGGGGATTGTCGCCGTGCGGATGGTGAAGCCGGACGGAGGCAGCGGCGGTGTTATTGTTTCTGAATGAAAACCAGACTGGAAATTGGCAAATGTTGTACAGGCGTTTTATTTAAATACCGTTAGGATTTATTTTGTACCAGGTGGACATGCTATGAAACTATTTAATTGTTTTTGTACAGTATTTATACTCAAGCAAGTAGCTAACCATCTTAATGAGGTTCCCAGGCCGTGGAGCCGCCGCTAGTCGATTTTAACAATAGCCGCGACACAGTCCCCTTCGCACGGGTAGCTGTTTTCACGCGAATTTGTCGTAAAAACGCGGCTTGTGAACAGAAAAAACACCGTGTAATACTTACGTTCCGATGGGGCCTCTCTTTTGAGACGTTCTGTGTTTTTATGGACAGCGTGTAAGCAAAGAAAGTGGAGTGGTTTTTAATATACAGCACGAATATTTTGGAAAACACAAAAGGAAGATGTCCAACGGCGCAGCAGGAAGCGGAGGCTTGACTTGGGTGGTAAGTACCAATAATAATGTAGCATGCGAGCGGTTACGCATTATGAATACACAATGCATAAAGACAGATCATCACCATCACAACACTGACTTGATGTTAGCTTTCCCGCTAGTTACCCACGTAACAATGACTATTATTTTCCTGGTTTTTAACTACTAGGCTATACTAAACGTCCAGCATCATTAGCTAGCTACCATAGACTGGCGATTGGTTGGTAACTAGCGTTAGCTACCGAACTGACTGTATAGTCTGATTTATCTTGTGTAAAATGGTTAGCAGGACAGGAGTATGCATTCTGGGCCGGACCAATTTCCCTGCTTACCACCCTACCGTGTAACTGCCATTGCCTCGATGACCAAATAGATTATCTCGATACATCATTTGCTAGCCACATTGCTTGCTTGATGTTTTCTCTTGGATATTTTCAGTTGGACACTTCAATATATTTAGATAGTTTCTTGTTATCTAAATACGTGAGGCGCATTCTTACCGCACCCCTTAATCACTCCAAAAAGTTCTTTGTGTAGTTAACGAGCTATCTGCAATGGCTTTCTAGCGAACAAACTCTAGCATTTTGGCTGCCTTGGCGAAGTAACGTCGTGTGTGTGATGTTTTATTGAGAGTATTATTTAATCATTTTCATGAAGGATTTGCGCATAATGTCTGACCGTTACTTCTGTAGGTGGCATGAATATAATGAATTCATTAAATGGTTAGCAAGCCTCAGTTCGTGCGCCCTCGGCGTTCCCCGAGAGCGGCTAACAATGGAACAGCTGGCCGCGAGACGCAGGATGAGAGCTCGAGGTCATGCGGGATTCTCTCCCGGGCGCGAGGCTACCGCGCGCGTCTCTCTATAAGGACTTCAGCTGTTTTCATTTTTAAAAAGTTGATTTATGCCGGTCGATTCCGTGCAACAGCCCCACAAGCGCAACCTGAAAATTTTGTAAAATTAAAATATTATATAACAACGATAATAAGAAGCGTGATCCGCTATTTTTCAGTTTCAGTTTAAAATTGAAATTTAAGCCAATACTACTTTTAATATCGTATTATTAAAAAATTATAGGCTCCATCTGCATTTTTGCCATTTGAAATGGGAGGTGGACTGTGGTTCAGATTTGATCTGGAAAACCAGTCCAAGCTCTGGCAGTTTGATACAGTTTTGCGATGATATCGGGCATTCCATATTTTATCGCGCCATTTGAGAGACTTTTTTCAATGGAAAGTTAATATCTGTGGCCATATTTCTGAGCTGTTGCATTATTTCTGTTCAATTACTTTTTATTTAGTGAAAAAGAAAACATTTTTTCAAACAATCTGTGAATTGTAACATTTTAACTTCAATTTAAGTTGAATAGAAAATTACTTATAGGTGATAGAATGTGTGCACAGTCTTATGGGCCCTATTTCTACTGTTCCATTTGTACTTTGCATTTTAGCAGACACACTTGTCCAGAGCAAGTTACACCACTTACATTTTTGCACTGTCTTCATTTATTCAGCTTGAATATTTACTGAAGCAATTCAAAACTTTGCCCATCGGTCTAATGCCATGGCTTCACCTGAGATTCAAACCTGCAGCCCCTGTGTTATAATCCCTCTTCCCTAACCACTGCACTACACTTCAGGTGTGAAAGCAGCATTTGATCATGTGCATCATGACACACATCATCGTGATGGGTGTCCTGTTGCCATCCATGTGTTGTGATACGAACCGCCCGGCGATGATGCTTGCGGACGCGTGCCCCTAGCGAAAAGGCGTCGAGAAGGGCTGGTAAAATAGATTTCACAGCAAGGACATCCTTTGGTTTCCACACCAGCCGCTGTGTCTCTACAGAGTGTCTGGAGAGGGAAGTTGCAGTTTGTGAGATTGGTTTCAGCTTTTTAAAGAAAGGCACAGATTGATTCCGGCGAGTTTTGGCGGGTGTTCGGATTGCTGACGCGCGGCTGGAGGGGCTTCCTGGTTGAACGGCCGCCCGGTCTTGGAGTCCCGCTGACACAGATCCCGATTTGTCAGAAGCGCCCGTTCCTTGGTTTATTAGCAGAGAACATGCCTACATGTGGACAGACTGAGCAGAACATAATAAGGAGAACAGGCCATCCAAACAGTGCTCTCCTTTTTCCTACCACTAAGGGGTACCTAGTGTTCACGGTTTCCCTAGAAATGGGGTAATATTCTGTGCCGTATCAGACCTGGTCTTGAAAACCCCCAAAGATTCTGCCTCTATTAGATGACCTGCCAAGCTACTCTCTGCGTGGAAAAAATACTTCCTAACGTCTGTGTGGAATTTAGTTTTTTCTATTTGCCATTTAAACCCCCTTGTTCTAACAGAACTCAACCTGAAGAATATTATGAAGTTCACTTTTTTAATCCCTTTTATGAATTTAAAATTAATTGCCTAATGTGACTTATCTCACATTATTGTTATTCTCATTGACTCCTGTTCCACGGGAATCCCCTGTGGGTGAGCTGCGAACCTCCTGCTCTCGCAGGTATCCTGTTCCGCAGGAGTCTCCTGCCAGATAGCTGCTCAGCTCCTGCTCTCGCAGGTATCCTGTTCCGCAGGAGTCTCCTGCCAGATAGCTGCTCAGCTCCTGCTCTCGCAGGTATCCTGTTCCGCAGGAGTCCCCTGCCAGATAGCTGCACAGCTCCTGCTCTTGCAGGTTCCTGTTCCGCAGGAGTCTCCTGCCAGATAGCTGCTCAGCTCCTGCTCTCGCAGGTATCCTGTTCCACGGGAGTCTCCTGCCAGATAGCTGCTCAGCTCCTGCTCTCTCAGGTATCCTGTTCCACGGGAGTCTCCTGCCAGATAGCTGCTCAGCTCTTGCTCTCTCAGGTATCCTGTTCCACGGGAGTCTCCTGCCAGATAGCTGCTCAGCTCCTGCTCTCTCAGGTATCCTGTTCCACGGGAGTCTCCTGCCAGATAGCTGCACAGCTCCTGCTCTCGCAGGTATCCTGTTCCGCAGGAGACTCCTGCCAGATAGCTGCTCAGCTCCTGCTCTCTCAGGTATCCTGTTCCGCAGGAGTCTCCTGCCAGATAGCTGCTCAGCTCCTGCTCTGTCAGGTATCCTGTTCCGCAGGAGTCTCCTGCCAGATAGCTGCTCAGCTCCTGCTCTCTCAGGTATCCTGTTCCGCAGGAGTCTCCTGTCAGTTGCGTGATGCTCTGAGACCTGGTTGCCAGGATACTCAGCCAAGCCTTCCTCTGGGAGTTGGCGGTACCAGCCTGGCTGTAAAGGCTGGAGGGGGTTATATGCAGAGTAGTACAGCGCTCATGGAAGTGGGCTTGTGACTCAGAGGTTGCAGGTTTGATGCCCTGGTGGGGCACTGCCATTGTGCCCTTGAGAAAAGGTGCTTAACCTGAAGCAACCAGCCGTGTAACAGGATTGTTTGTTAAAATGCCGTCTGTGTCAGTTGCTCTGGATAAAAGCGTGCGCTAAGTGCTGGGCTGTAAATGTGTCTGAAGTAGCTCTTTCAGGGCTGAGCTCATTACCCATAAAGCCAACCAGGTCTAGGTCTTTTAGACGAAGCTGGTTCCTTTCAGTTTAACTGGTTTCTATTCAAACCAGATTTAAATGTAATTAGTTAATCGGTTTTATTTGTCGTTTTGGTGTGGGGGTGTAAGTGTGGTGTAAGTCCTATAGATGTTTCAGTCCTAGAAGTATTCAGAGTGTATTCAAAGTAAGATGTTTAAGGAGGGTTTGTTGATTTTTTTTTTTTTTTTTTTTTTTACAAAATTTTCAAAATAGTGATTTGAATTTTCAAAATACTAAAGACAAATTTTAATCACAGCCCCTCCACATGCACACACACATGCTCAGACACACACACACACACACGCTCACACACACACGCTCACACACACACACGCTCACACACACATGCTCAGACACACACACACGCACATGCTCTCACATACACACGCTCACACACACATACACACATGCTCACACACACGCACACACACACACACACATACACACATGCTCACACACACACATGCTTACACACACATACACACATGCTCACACACACGCACACACACACACACACATACACACATGCTCACACACACACATGCTTACACACACACACACACATGCTCACACACACGCACATGCTCTCACACACGTGCGCACACACACACACACGCACATGCTCTCACACACACACGCTCACACACACACACACACACACACGCGCACACACACACATGCTTACACACACACGCACATGCTCTCACACACACACGCTCACACACACATACACACATACACACACACGCACATGCTCACACACACACACACGCTCACACACACACATGCTTACACACACACACGCACATGCTCTCACATACACACATGCTCTCACATACACACGCTCACACACACACACACATGCTCACACACACACACACATGCTCACACACACACACATGCTCACACACACACACACACGCTCACACACGCATACACACATGCTCACACACACACACACACACACACACACACGCTCACACACACACACACACACACACACAGCAGAAGCACATGGTGTGTTTCTCAGTCTGCTTTTAGCAGCACTGTGGGGACATTGCTCTCTGCCCTGGTAACGCGGTTGTGCCGGTGTGTCTAATGACAGACCCTCTTTGATAAGAACAATGCGGCCCGAAAGGAGGAGGCCAACGGGCGGTCCGAGGGAGGGAAGGGCGAGGCGGCCCGGAAGGACGGCTCCAAGAAGATGTCCGTGGAGCGCGTGTATCAGAAGAAGACCCCGCTGGAGCACATCCTGCTCCGTCCCGACACCTACGTGGGCTCTGTCCAGCCTGTCACCCAGGTGAGTCACCTGCACCGAAACGCACACTGTAGTTATGAGCTCACGGCAGCGTGGAGGTTAAACCTTAACTCCTCTCACTGTATACGTGCAAATGCACACACACTCTCACACAAACACACACACACACACACACACACACAAACACACGCACACACACAGAACCACACACACACACACACGCACTCACACACACACACACATGCACAGAACCACACACACACACACGCACTCACACACACACACACACAGAACCACACACACGCACTCACACACACACACTCTCACACAAACACACACACACACACACACACACAAACACACACACACACACAGAACCACACACACACACGCACTCACACACACACACACATGCACAGAACCACACACACACACACGCACTCACACACACACACACACACACACACAGAACCACACACACGCACTCACACACACACACACACACACACACACAGAACCACACTCACACACTCACACACACACACACACACACACATACACTCTCACACACACGCGCGCACTCTCACACACACACACACACAGAACCACACACACACACTCTCACACAAACACACACACACACACAGAACCACACACACACACTGCAGCTCTGTGTGTCTAACAGAGATGCATTCCACTCATTTACACTGTTTGAATATTTCCCCTCTGATAAAGGGCTTCCCAGCAACATTATGAAATATGCTTGAGATGCATCTGTGAGAAACGGTCATCATTTGTGGGGCCTGAAAGGAAGGTTATGAATATGCAATGAGGTTTGATTTGTCATACCCTGGAGTTTTGCTTGTAATTTATCACATAAATGATAACCGTATATATCCTGAGGGACCTGGTGCTTGGACATAAAAACATAGCCTTTTCCGAGTTCTCTAAGAGAAGCGGTTATTTAATTAATTCTGATCCTCAACTCTGAGTTTACGTGTTTGGTTTTTTTGTTCTGTTTTTTTTTCTTCTTCAGCAAATGTGGGTTTTTGATGAAGACGTGGGGATGAACCAGCGGGAGATCACCTACGTCCCTGGGCTCTACAAGATCTTTGATGAGATCCTGGGTAAGAGGCGTGTTCTGGGGGCGGTTCATGGGGGCGGTTCTGGGGGCGTGTTCTGGGGGCGGTTCTGGGGGGCGTGTTCTGGGGGCAGTTCATGGGACGGCCGAGGTCACAGTTCAATCTGTTTAATCTTCTAGCCCCTCCCTCTCCTCATTAGCTATTATCGACTCCTTCTCTAGCCAGTCAGGTGGCTGCGCTCTGTCTGCGCAGGTGGCTGCAGCTGGTGCTGTGGCTGCGCAGCTCTGCTGGTGGCAGGAGAGTAACAGTGCGTTATGCCGGTCCTTGCAAAGTCAGAAATGAAGATACAGTGTCTTTAACGCCTGGCACTGGTTTTGGCCGTGATTTGGTTCCCAGGTGTACGGGGGTGTGGGGGGAGGAGGGTTCTGACATCTTTTGCTTTAATCTGCTTGGCCTGTTGGCTCTGACCAAGCAAAACACACTAAGAAAGTGATTCTATTTTAATGGTGGCACTGAATTCTCCAGCACTGCCACCTCTGTCCCAAAAAAAACTTCGACTGCTTATTTTAAAAGGAAGAAAGAAATACATTGTCTGAAATGTGGTTTGGAACAGTGGTGCCCAAATATTTTGAGCTGGTCCAGTTCAGGATTTGAGGTTTAGAGATTCGGGTTTTGGGAAAGCCCTAAGCATTTCCCCCTTCCCCTGGGACTTTTTCTTATGAAAATGACTTCCTGCAAAAACCTCATGTGTATGTTTCCTGGGTTACCTATGTAATGTGCTACCTGTTTGGCTTACCTGTCTGCTGTGTGTTGAGATAACAGCTTGTATTGCCCCCTTAAAGGGTTAAGAAATCATTTCCCAATGCCACCCCCCCCTCTCATGAAAGTGTGCACTGGGGATTGTAATTGGCTGTGTACATGAGCACTGATCATTGGATGGATGGATGGATGGATTGATTGATTGGTTGATTGATTGGAGGTATTGATCGAGCGGCTCTCTCTCCTCTCTCCCACACAGTGAACGCGGCTGATAACAAACAGCGGGACAAGAACATGTCGTGTATAAAGATCACCGTCGACCCGTGAGTGTCTCCCGGACCACCCCCCCGGGGGCTCTGCTGGGGTTTCGGGGGTTACCGTAGTAACAGAGGTGGGAAGTACGAGGCATCAGTCACAGTGGGCGGGGCTTCTGTGCGCCAGCAATCGCTCGTTCACACAAACCAATCGGTGCATGTTGCTCTCGGCAGCTAAGCCTTGCGATTGGTTAAATTCATTGATGACCCACCCTTTCCCGTCTCCACTTGTAATCCCTCACTAAAATAATTAGGTATAATACAAATGTATAACGATGATAATAATGATGATGAAAGATGGTTCGAATCCCGGCCTTGGCCTTTTTGTATGGGGTTTGCATGTTCTCCCCGTGTCTACATGGGTTTCCTCCGGGTACTCCGGTTTCCTCTCACAGTCCAAAGACATGCAGACTAGGGCTGGGCGGTATATCACAGTGACAATTATCGCGTGCAATAACGGTCATCGCCACCGTGTGGTGTACCGCCTTTCTTTTTGTCTTTTTCACGAATATTAATTATATACGTGATGCGATGGCAAACAACCACGCTTTTGGAGGCCGTGTGAAACGCTTTCCGGAAAAAAAAGTCACCTATCGCTTGACCGTAAGACAGCCAGCAAGGCCTTGCAGCTTCCGCGCGATCGGCAGAATCACATGATCACACTGAAGCTGTGCGACCTTGCTGCTGATTGGCTGTCTTAACTGTCAACACCCAGTAGGTAACAGCGGTTATGTTTTTCTCCGGAAGCATTTTACACAGCCTCTTTAGCTGTTTAGTAACGCTTCAGGTATAATTGAAAAGAAGAAGACAAAAGAAAGGTGATACGCCACACGGTGGCGACGACCGTTATTGCACGTGATAATTATCACTGCGATATATCGCCTAGCCGTAATGCAGGCTCTGAATTGCCCGTATGTATGAGTGTGTGAGTGAATGGTGGGTGTGCCCTGCGATAGATTGGCGGCCTGTCCAGGGTGTATTCCTGCCTCTCGCCCAATGCATGCTGGGATAGGCTCCAGCACCCTCTGTGACCCTGCTCAGGATAAGCGGGTATAGATAATGGATGGATAGATGTCACGTTTGATGGAGATGGAGATAGACGGACTTATTGTTTTGTTTTATCTGCTTTGTATCTCGCCAGCGAGTCAAACACCATCACTATCTGGAACAACGGGAAGGGCATCCCGGTGGTGGAACACAAAGAGGAGAAGATGTACGTCCCCGCTCTCATTTTCGGGCACCTGCTCACCTCCAGCAACTACGACGACGACGAGAAGAAGGTCACAGGCGAGTGGCGCTCGGCCCAGTCCAGCTTGGTCCAGCTCGGCTCGGCTCGGTCCGGCTCAGCTTGGTCCAGCTCGGCTCAGCTCGGCTTGGTCTGGCTCAGCTTGGTCCGGCTCAGCTCAGCTTGGTCTGGCTCGGCTCGGTTCGGCTTGGTCCGGCTCGGCTCAGCTCGGTCCGGCTTGGCTCAGCTCGGTCTGGCTCGGCTCGGCTTGGCTGCTGTACCGGGCTCGCCGGGTCATAGCTGTAATCTGTGAATCTGTCGTATTTGAGTTCAGTAATTCTGAAATAATCTAGGAAGACATGTTGGGCTGTCTCTGCTTGTAGCCGTGAATTGATCGTTCGTTTGGTTTAGCGACTGTAGTAGCTTAGCTGAGTAATAACGCCAGTCTGTGTGAATGTTTGAAGTGGAGGTTCTTCAGGTGAGGAGCTGTTTTTAACGGTCTTGCGTTTCCTTTCTGTCCCTGTTTCAGGCGGTAGGAATGGTTATGGTGCTAAACTCTGCAATATCTTCAGTACAAAATTCACCGTGGAAACGGCGTGCAAAGAGTACAAACACAGCTTCAAACAGGTACGGAGTCCTGCCCCAAAATTTCACACGCCCGTTTCCCTATTGTCCGTTCTGTGACCACATGGGTAGTGTTGTGTGTTAATGCGCCATCCCGACCCCTCTAGGGACAGTGACGCCTGACCTGTAAGGTAAGAGTCCCGCCTCCTGGTTTCTTATCACCTCGGCTAGGTTTTTGGGGTCACACGGGGGGTCAGGTCGGCTCCTGGGTTCGATTCTCCCTCTACGGCAACCGTTCCCCTGGAACAGGCGGTACGATTAGCCCGCCATGCTAACGGCCAAAGCCCCTGGAACAGGCGGTACGATTAGCCCGCCATGCTAACGGCCAAAGCCCCCGGAACAGGCGGTACGATTAGCCCGCCGTGCTAACGGCCAAAGCCCCCGGAACAGGCGGTACGATTAGCCCGCCATGCTAACGCCCAAAGCCCCCGGAACAGGCGGTACGATTAGCCCGCTGTGCTAACGGCCAAAGCCCCCGGAACAGGCGGTACGATTAGCCCGCCATGCTAACGGCCAAAGCCCCCGGAACAGGCGGTACGATTAGCCCGCCATGCTAACGGCCAAAGCCCCCGGAACAGGCGGTACGATTAGCCCGCCATGCTAACGGCCAAAGCCCCCGGAACAGGCGGTACGATTAGCCCGCCGTGCTAACGGCCAAAGCCCCGAACAGGCGGTACGATTAGCCCGCCATGCTAACGCCCAAAGCCCCCGGAACAGGCGGTACGATTAGCCCGCCGTGCTAACGGCCAAAGCCCCCGGAACAGGCGGTACGATTAGCCCGCCGTGCTAACGGCCAAAGCCCCCGGAACAGGCGGTACGATTAGCCCGCCATGCTAACGGCCAAAGCCCCCGGAACAGGCGGTACGATTAGCCCGCCATGCTAACGGCCAAAGCCCCCGGAACAGGCGGTACGATTAGCCCGCCATGCTAACGGCCAAAGCCCCCGGAACAGGCGGTACGATTAGCCCGCTGTACTAATGGCCAGCTTCAGACTGACTGCTAATTTAATGGGTGTCCCGGCTGCACAGGAGGGTTTATGGCTTCAGGAGCAGCGATACTCAACCCATGATAGGGTTCATTTATACGTTTCATTCACTTGCCTGAGTGAGAAGCACAATGTCCACTAAATCCACCTGGTTTCTGGTATTTTTTCCTCCCTCTACTCCTTTTCTTTCCTGTTGTCCCTCTTGCTTTGTCCTTTTCTTTTTACTCTTCTCCCCCTTTTCTCTTTCTGTCTCTCTCCCTCTTTCTTTTTTTCTCTCTGTCCTTCTCCCTCTCTCTCACTCCCCATCCCTCTCTCCCTCTCTCAGACCTGGCAGAATAACATGACTAAGACCAGTGAGCCCAGGATAAAGTTCTTTGATGGTGAAGACTTCACCTGCGTGACCTTCCAACCCGACCTGTCCAAGTTCAACATGGAGAAGCTGGATAAGGACATCCTGGCCCTGCTGACGCGGAGGGCCTACGATGTGGCAGGGTCCTGCCGGGGGGTCAAGGTCATGCTCAACGGGAAGAAGCTTCCGGTAGGCCTGTCGCCCGTTCGGCTCTCTGTCGGAGCGCTGCGGTTCTTTGTACTCTGGTGACTGACCCCCGGCGCCCCCTGCAGGTAACCGGCTTCCGCAGCTACGTGGACCTGTACGTGAAGGACAAGCTGGACGAGACGGGCGTGGTGCTGAAGGTGGTGAACGAGGCGGTGAACGAGCGCTGGGAGGTGTGCCTGACGCTGAGCGAGAAGGGCTTCCAACAGATCAGCTTCGTCAACAGCATCGCCACCACCAAGGTAACCCCGGCAACCACATCCCTGCGCCTCCTACCCCCAAACCCAGCATTGCCACCACTACAGTAACCACAGCAACCGCATCCATGTACCACCTACCCCAAACCCAGCATTGCCACCACCACAGTAACCGCGGCAACTGCATGCCTGTGCCTCCTACCCCCAAATCCAGCGTCCTCACTACCACAGTAACTGCGGTAACTGTATCCCTGCGCCTCCTACCCCCAAACCCAGCATCCCCACTACCACAGTAACCGCAGCAACCGCATCCCTGCACCCACTACCCCAAACCCAGCATCGCCACCATTACGGTAACCGCGGCAACTGCATCCCTGCGCCCCCTACCCCAAAACCCAGCATCTCCACCACCAAGGTAACTGCGGCAACCGCATCCCTGCACCCCCTACCCCCAAACCCAGCATCGCCACCACTAAGGTAACCGCGGCAACTGCATCCCTGCGCCCCCTACCCCCAAACCCAGCATCGCCACCACTAAGGTAACCGCGGCAACTGCATCCCTGCGCCCCCTACCCCAAAACCCAGCATCGCCACCACCAAGGTAACTGCGGCAACCGCATCCCTGCACCCCCTATCCCCAAACCCAGCATCGCCACCACTAAGGTAACCGCGGCAACTGCATCCCTGCGCCCCCTACCCCCAAACCCAGCATCGCCACCACTAAGGTAACCGCGGCAGCTGCATCCCTGCACCCCCTACCCCAAAACCCAGCATCGCCACCACCAAGGTAACTGCGGCAACCGCATCCCTGTGCCTCCTACCCCAAAACCCAGCATCGCCAGCACCAAGGTAACCGCGGCAACTGCATCCCTGCGGCAACTGCATCCCTGCGCCCCTACCGCAAACCCAGTGTCCCCACCACCTAGGTAACCGCGACAACCGCATCCCTGCCCCACCTACCCCTAAACCCAGCGTCCCTACCATCACGGTAACCGCGACAACCGCATCCCTGTCCCACCTACCCCTAAACCCAGTATCCCTACCATCACGGTAACCGCGACAACCGCATCCCTGCACCGCCTACCCCCAGATCCAGCATTCCCTCCGCCAAAGTAACTGCAGGACCTCTCATGCCCATCACCCCCTGTGCCCTAGCTGGTTTGTATTTTTATTTTTAGTCTGTAACCTTGGTAACGGTAACGCCTGTGACACTGGTAACTATTTCCCATCTCCAGGGCGGCAGGCACATTGACTACGTGGTGGACCAGATCGTGGCCAAGCTGATCGAAGTGGTCAAGAAGAAGAACAAGGCAGGCGTGACGGTCAAACCCTTCCAGGTCAGAGATCAAAGTCAGCTTTGACAAAGTCACAATTAACACAGAATCCCTTCCTTAACTCAGATTTACACCGACTTTCATCAGACGCTGTTTATCAAGAGTGCCTTTCATGCATTTATACAGCTGGATATTTTACTGAAGCAATTCAGGTTAAGTAGCTATATCCCCATCTGGGGATTGAACCTGCAACCTCAGAGCCCAGTTCCCTCAGCCCTATACTACACTGCCCCCCGGTGGCGAGGGATGGTGCTCAGGCAAAGCAGACGAGTCCATTGCATTAACACTGTGCTTCCACATTTTACTGTACGATCAGCAGAAGTGGGGTTTTGATGGAGCCGTTTCAGTCTATGTTTAGCTGGGCGTGTTTTTTGTGTTTTTTGAGTGCCTGTGCCATAAAGTAAACGTGCACCTCTGCTCCCTCTCAGGTGAAGAACCACATCTGGGTGTTTGTGAACGCCCTGATCGAGAACCCCACCTTCGACTCCCAGACCAAGGAGAACATGACGCTCCAGACCAAGTGCTTCGGCTCCAAGTGTCCGCTCTCCGATAAGTTCATACGCGCGGTGAGTGAGCGCAGCTGAACCTGGTCCTGGTTCTGCTGGGTTTGGTCGTCACTGGGCATTTAATTGGTCAATTAAAGCAGCTGATTACACAGGTAACTCACCTCACCTGGTTTCTTGGGTTTAAGACCTGGGTCGGCCACCTTTGGCTTAGACATTGAGGAAAGTAATTGGTGGTTTTTGTCGCCCCCTTGTGTACAGGCGACGAACTGCGGCATTGTGGAGAGCATTCTGAACTGGGTCAAGTTCAAGGCTCAGACTCAGCTCAACAAAAAGTGCTCCTCCGTCAAGTACAGCAAGATCAAGGGCATCCCCAAGCTGGACGACGCCAACGACGCCGGTGAGACTCGCCTGTGTCTCCTTACCTGTGCAGCCTCGCCAGTGTGTTCGTACCTGTGTCTTTATACCTGTGTGTCCTTACCTGTGCAGCCTTACCTGTGCTGTCTCACCTGTGAGTCCTCACCTGTGTGCACTCCCCTGCCTCTCTCAGGTGGGAAGCACTCCTCAGACTGCACGCTGATCCTGACGGAGGGGGACTCCGCTAAGTCGCTGGCTGTTTCGGGGCTCGGGGTGATTGGCAGGGACCGATACGGGGTGTTCCCCCTCCGCGGGAAAATCCTCAACGTCCGAGAGGCCTCCCACAAACAGGCGAGTGTGTGTGTGTGTGTGTGTGTGTGTGTGTGACTGAGAGAGGAGTGTGTGTGTGTGTGTGTGTGTGTGTGTGACTGAGAGAGGAGTGTGTGTGTGTGTGTGTGTGTGTGTGTGTGTGAGAATGTGTGTATGTGTGTGTGTGTGTGTGTGTGTGTGTGACTGAGAGAGGAGTGTGTGTGTGTGTGTGTGTGTGTGTGACTGAGCGAGGAGTGTGTGTGTGTGTGACTGAGAGAGGAGTGTGTGTGTGTGTGTGTGTGTGTGTGTGACTGAGAGAGGAGTGTGTGTGTGTGAGTGTGTGTGTGTGTGTGTGACTGAGAGAGGAGTGTGTGTGTGTGTGTGTGTGTGTGTGACTGAGAGAGGAGTGTGTGTGTGTGTGTGTGACTGAGAGAGGAGTGTGTGTGTGTGTGTGTGTGACTGAGAGAGGAGTGTGTGTGTGTGTGTGTGTGTGTGTGTGTGTGAGTGTGTGTGTGTTAGATCTGAGTCTTATTGACTCTCCCTGCAGATTATGGAGAACTCAGAGATCAACAACATCATCAAGATTGTGGGCTTGCAGTACAAGAAAAGCTATGAGGACCCAGAATCCCTTCGCTCGCTACGCTACGGAAAGATCATGATCATGACCGATCAGGTACTGTGCGCGTGTGTGTCTGATGGTTTTCATTGGATAATGCCTGGATCCTAGTGTAAATTTCCAGGAAGAACCCAGAATGTGTCCACAAATCACAGCTGCAGTTTTATTACTAACACACATGATTGGTGGAGTTCCGCTCTTTTGTCTATACCTGAGGAGTCATCCTGGCTGTCCTGTCGCTGTATTGAAGCGGGACGTTTGACTGATTCCCCCCCCCCCGTCCCCCTCCCCCTCAGGACCAGGATGGCTCCCACATTAAGGGTCTGCTCATCAACTTCTTCCATCACAACTGGCCGTCCCTGCTCAAACACACCTTCCTGGAGGAGTTCATCACTCCCATCGTCAAGGTAACCAGCGGCAGGGGGTGGGGCTACTGGTGTAGGGTGTGGCCTGAGGTTTAGGGGGCGGGGTTTGAGTGTGACGGCTTGTCCTGTTTCCAGGCCAGTAAGAACAAGCAGGAGCTGTCCTTCTACAGCATTCCAGAGTTCGACGAGTGGAAGAAACAGACGGAAAATTACAAAACCTGGCACATTAAGTACTACAAAGGTCTGTACAGTCACCATGCCCCCCTTTCTTTCTATCACCCCTCCACCACCTTTCTTTCTCTCTATCCCTTCACCCTGTTTCTTTCTCTCCATCCTCCCTCTCTCTCTCTGTCTCCCCTCCTGCTCACTCTCCCCCTTTCAATCTAATTTATTTGGCACTTCAATATACCACCAACTTTACACAAAATGAAATGCTTCCATGTAATAAACATGGAAATTGTGTGTGTGTGTTTATGTACAAGCACATATTAATAACACAGCTATGCATGTGCAATATTATATGGAATGATGGACCATTGTGGTGTGCGTGTGTGTGTGCGCGCGCGTGCATGTATGTGCACGTGTGCGTGCGTGTGTGTGTCTGTGTCTGTGTCTGTATGTGCACGTGTGCGTGCATGTGTGTCTGTGTGCACGTGTGCATGCGTCTGTGTGTGCACGTGTGCGTGTGTGTCTGTGTCTGTATGTGGACGTGTGCGTGTGTCTGTGTGTGCACGTGTGCATGCGTCTGTATGTGGACGTGTGCGTGTGTCTGTGTGTGCACGTGTGCGTGTGTGTCTGTGTGTGCACGTGTGCCTGTGTGTGCACGTGTGCGTGTGTGTCTGTCTGTATGTGGACGTGTGTCTGTGTGTGCACGTGTGCATGCGTCTGTATGTGGACGTGTGCGTGTGTCTATGTGTGCACGTGTGCGTGTGTGTCTGTGTGTTGCACGTGTGCGTGTGTGTCTGTATGTGGACGTGTGTGTGTGTCTGTGCACGTGTACGTGTGTCTGTGTGTGTGCGTGTGTGTCTGTGTCTCTATGTGGACGTGTGCTTGTGTCTGTGTGTGGACGTGTGCGTGTGTCTGTGTGTGCACGTGTGCGTGTGTGTCTGTATGTGCACGTGTGCGTGTTTGTCTGTGTCTCTATGTGGACGTGTGCGTGTGTCTGTGTGTGCACGTGTGCGTGTGTCTGTGTGTGTGCGTGTGTGTCTGTGTCTCTATGTGGACGTGTGCGTGTGTCTGTGTGTGCACGTGTGCATGTGTCTGTGTGTGCACGTGTGCGTGTGTCTGTGTGTGCACGTGTGCGTGTGTCTGTGTGTGCACGTGTGCGTGTGTCTGTGTGTGTGTGCACGTGTGCGTGTGTGTCTGTGTGTGCACGTGTGCGTGTGTCTGTGTGTGTGTGCTCGTGCGTGTGTCTGTGTGTGTGTGCACGTGTGCGTGTGTCTGTCTGTGTGTGCTCGTGCGTGTGTTCCAGGTTTGGGTACGAGCACAAGCAAAGAGGCGAAGGAGTACTTTGCGGACATGGAGAAACACCGCATCATGTTCCGCTACATGGGCACGGAGGACGACGCTGCCATCACCCTGGTTAGCTCCGCCTCACTTCCTGCCTCCCGCCTCACTTCCTGTCTCACCCTCACACTCACAACACTCGGGGCAGCTAATGCATGGATTTGGGGGCTGAAGTTTAATCTTACTGCTTTGAAAATGGATATTTAAAATAATAAAATAAATATAAATAACATAGGTGTCAAAACAGGGCGACTTGTGACAGCTTGGCTTAGTCTGTCTGCAACCCAGACGGCAAGTCAAAGTTCCCTCTCCCTCTTTCTCTCCCTCCCTCTCTCCCCCCCGTCTCTGTCTGTCCCTTCCTCTCTCTTCCTCCCCCCCTTATCTCTCTCTCTCGCTCTCTCTCCAGGCCTTCAGTAAAAAGAAGACGGATGACAGGAAGGAGTGGCTCACTAACTTCATGGAGGACAGGAGACAGCGCCGGTTACACGGCCTGCCGGAGGTGCGACCCCAGAAACACTCAAACAGCTGCATGTGTGTTCTGTGTGTGGCATGAACCATGGGTTCAGTGAGCTGCGTTCCTCTTAATTATGGGAGTTGTAGTTTTAAGCAGCAGGTTTGGACAGGCTTTCCTGTGGGTTCAGTAGTTTAGAGACTGATCCTCCTGTGGGTTCGGTAGTTTAGAGACCGATCCTCCGGTGGGTTCAGTAGTTTAGAGATTGATCCTCCTGTGGGTTCAGTAGTTTAGAGACTGATCCTCCTGTGGGTTCAGTAGATTATGGACCGATCCTCCGGTGGGTTCAGTAGATTATGGACCGATCCTCCGGTGGGTTCAGTAGTTTAGAGACCGATCCTCCTGTGGGTTCAGTAGTTTTGAGAATGATCCTCTTGGGGGTTCGGTAGTTTATAGACTGATCCTCCTGTGGGTTCAGTAGTTTTGAGAATGATCCTCTTGGGGGTTCAGTAGTTTAGAGACTAATCCTCCTGTGGGTTCAGTAGTTTATAGACTGATCCTCTTGGGGGTTCAGTAGTTTATAGACTGATCCTCCTGTGGGTTCAGTAATTTATAGACTGATCCTCCTGTGGGTTCAGTAGTTTATAGACTGATCCTCTTGGGGGTTCAGTAGTTTATAGACTGATTCTCCTGTGGGTTCAGTAATTTATAGACTGATCCTCCTGTGGGTTCAGTAGTTTATAGACTGATCCTCCTGTGGGTTCAGTAGATTAGAGACTGATCCTCCTGTAGGTTGAGTAGTTTAGAGACTGATCCTCCTGTGGTTCTTGTTGCAGCAATTCCTGTACGGCACACAGGCGCGGCACCTGTCCTACAACGACTTCATTAACAAAGAGCTCATCCTCTTCTCCAACTCCGACAACGAGCGCTCCATCCCCTCTCTCGTCGATGGTGTGTATCTCCTGCCCCCTTCTTATGATGTCATGAGCGCACAAGCCGTTATCGATCCCTTTGTGATGATGTGGCCTGTCCCTTTATGACGATGTGGCCTGTCCATTTGTGATGTGATGATGTGGCCTGTCCCTTGGTAATGATGTGGCCTGTCCCTTTGTGATGATGTGGCCTGTCCCCTGGTGGTGATGTGGCATGTCCCCTGATGATGATGTGGCCTGTCCCTTTGTGATGATGTGGCCTGTCCCTTTGTGATGATGTGGCGTGTCCCCTGGTGATGATGCGGCCTGTCCCTTTATGACGATGTGGCCTGTCCCTTTATGATGATGCTGCGTGTCCCTTTGTGATGTGATGTGGCCTGTCCCTTTGTGATGATGCTACGTGTCCCTTTGTGATGTGGCCTGTCCCTTTGTGATGATGCTGCGTGTCCCTTTGTGATGTGATGATGTGGTCTGTCCCTTTGTGATGATGCTGCGTGTCCCTTTGTGATGATGCTGCGTGTCTCTTTGTGATGTGATGATGTGGTCTGTCCCTTTGTGATGATGCTGTGTGTCCCTTTGTGATGATGCTGTGTGTCCCTTTGTGATGATGCTGTGTGTCCCTTTGTGATGTGATAATGTGGCGTGTGCAGGGATGAAGCCGGGCCAGAGGAAGGTGCTGTTCACCTGTATGAAGAGGAACGATAAGCGGGAGGTGAAGGTGGCCCAGCTGGCCGGATCAGTGGCAGAGATGTCAGCGTACCATCACGGCGAGGTTTATTATTATTATTATTATTATTCTTGTTATTATTTATAGTAGTAATAATAGTAGCAGTAACAGTAGTAGTAGTAGTAGTAGTCGTGGTAGCAGTAGCAGTAATGGTAGCAGTAATAGTAGTCATAGTAATAGTGGTAGCAGTAACAATAGTAGTCATAGCAGTAGTAGTAGTAGTAGTAACAGTAGTAGTCATGGTAACAGTAGTAGTAGTAGTAACAGCAGTAGCAGTAACAGCAGCAGTAGTAGTAGTTATAGTAACTGTAGTAATAGTCATAGTAGCAGTAGTGGCTCTCATAGTAACAGTAGTGGTAGTAGTAATCATAGTAACAGTAGCAGTAGTAGTCGTAGCAGTAACAGTAGTGGTAGTAGTAATCATAGTTTTAGTAGCAGTAGTAGTAGTAGCAGTAACAGTAGTAGTCATAGTAACAGTAGCAGCAGTAACAGTAGTAGTAGTCATAGTAACAGTAGCAGTAACAGTAGTAGTAGTCATAGTAACAGTAACAGTAGTTGTAGTCATAGTAACAGTAGCAGTAGTAGTCATAGTAACAGTAGTAGCAGTAGTCATAGTAACAGTAGCACTAACAGTAGCGGTAGTCATAGTAACAGTAGTAGTAGTCATAGTAACAGTAACAGTAGCAGTAGTAGTAGTCATAGTAACAGTAGAAGTAACAGTAGCGGTAGTCATAGTAATAGTAGCAGTAGTCATATTAACAGTAGCAGTAGTAGTAGTCATAGTAACAGTAGCAGTAGTAGTAGTCATAGTAACAGTAGCAGTAGCGGTAGTCATAGTAACAGTAGCAGTAGTCATAGTAACAGTAGCAGTAGTAGTAGTCATAGTAACAGTAGCAGTAGCGGCAGTCATAATAACAGTAGCAGTAGTAGTAGTCATAGTAACAGTAACAGTAGCAGTAGCGGTAGTCATAGTAATAGTAGCAGTAGTCATAGTAACAGTAGCAGTAGTAGTAGTCATAGTAACAGTAGCAGTAGTAGTAGTCATAGTAACAGTAACAGTAGTAGCAGTAATCATAGTAACAGTAGCAGTAGTAGTAGTCATAGTAACAGTAACAGTAGCAGTAGTCATAGTAACAGTAGCAGTAGCGGTAGTCATAGTAACAGTTGCGGTAGTCATAGTAGCAGTAGTAGCAGTAATCATAGTAACAGTAACAGTAGCGGTAGTCATAGTAACAGTAGCAGTAGTCATAGTAACAGTAGTAGCAGTAATCATAGTAACAGTAGCGGTAGTCATAGTAATAGTAGCAGTAGTCATATTAACAGTAGCAGTAGTAGTAGTCATAGTAACAGTAGTAGCAGTAATCATAATAACAGTAACAGTAACAGTAGTAGTAGTCATAGTAGCAGTAGCGGTAGTCATAGTAACAGTAGAAGTAACAGTAGCGGTAGTCATAGTAATAGTAGCAGTAGTCATAGTAACAGTAGCAGTAGCAGTAGTCATAGTAACAGTAGCAGTAGCAGTAGTCATAGTAACAGTAGCAGCAGTTACAGTAGTAGTAATCATAGTAGCAGTAGCGGTAGTCATAGTAACAGTAACAGTAGCAGTAGTCATAGTAACAGTAGCAGTAGCGGTAGTCATAGTAACAGTAGCAGTAGTAGTAGTCATAGTAACAGTAGTAGCAGTAATCATAGTAACAGTAGCAGTAGTCATAGTAACAGTAGCAGTAGCGGTAGTCATAGTAACAGTAGCAGTAGCAGTAGTCATAGTAACAGTAACAGTAGCAGTAGTCATAGTAACAGTAGCAGTAGCGGTAATCATAGTAACAGTAGCAGTAGTCATAGTAACAGTAACAGTAGCAGTAGCGGTAGTCATAGTAACAGTAACAGTAGTAGTAGTCATAGTAACAGTAGTAGCAGTAATCATATTAACAGTAGCAGTAGTCATAGTAACAGTAGCAGTAGCGGTAGTCATAGTAACAGTAGCAGTAGCAGTATTCATAGTAACAGTAGCAGTAGTCATAGTAACAGTAGCGGTAGTCATAGTAACAGTAGCAGTAGTAGTTTGTTGTGGTGGTCCCTGCATGTCAGATGCCCTGTCCCTCCTGCCCCGCGCGCGGTTCAGTCTGTGACTCTCAGTCTGTGTGCTGCAGCAAGCACTGATGATGACCATCGTGAACCTGGCACAGAACTTTGTGGGCAGCAACAACGTCAACATCCTGCAGCCACTCGGCCAGTTCGGCACCCGCATCAACGGGGGCAAAGATGCTGCCAGCCCCCGTTACATTTTCACTATGCTCAGGTAACTCACACACCTGTGCTCAGGTAACACACCTTACACACCTGTGCACCTTTATTTTGCTCAGGTAACTCACCTTACACACCTGTGCACCTCTACTGTGCTCAGGTAACACACCTTACACACCTGTGCTCAGGTAACTCACCTTACACACCTGTGCACCTCTACTGTGCTCAGTTTACTCACCTTACACACCTGTGCACCTCTACTGTGCTCAGGTAACACACCTTACACACCTGTGCACCTCTACTGTGCTCAGTTTATTCACCTTACGCACCTGTGCACCTCTACTGTGCTCAGGTAACTCACCTTACACACCTATGCATTTTTACTGTGCTAAGATAACTCACCTTACACACCTGTGTTCAGGTAAACCTTACACACCTGTACATCCTTACTGTGCTCAGGTAACACACCTCATACACCTGTGCATCTTTACTCTGCTCAGATAACTCACCTTACACCCCTGTGTTCAGGTAACACACCTGTACATCCTTACTGTGCTCAGGTAACACACCTCATACACCTGTGCATTTTTTTCTGTGCTCAGGTAACTCACCTTACACACCTGTGCATCTTTACTGTGCTCAGGTAACACATCGTACGCACCTGTGCTCATCTGTTACACCATCACCGAGCTCAGGTAACACCCCAACAGCGTATACACTTGTGCCTCATGGTAATCAAGGCAACACTCCACTTGCATTACGTAGTGTTACGCCACCACTTCCACCCACTGTCACCAGAGGGATACAAATCTCAGTACCAGCCCATTGAAGTAACTCCACAGGCCCACAGAAACCCTAGCTCTAACGGCCGTCCCGACGTACCCCCCCCACCCTGCATCACCCCCCCAACCCCCAATCAACCCCCAATCACCCCCCCATCACCCCCCCCCCCCTCCCCACAGTCCCCTAGCCAAGCTGCTCTTCCCGGCGGTGGACTCAAACCTGCTCAAGTTCCTGTACGACGACAACCAGAAGGTGGAGCCGGAGTGGTACATTCCCATCATCCCCATGGTGCTGGTGAACGGGGCCGAGGGCATCGGCACCGGCTGGGCCTGCAAGATCCCCAACTACGACCCGCGCGAGATCGTCAACAACATCAACCGCATGCTGGAGCAGCAGGACCCGCTGCCCATGGTACCGTCCCCCTGCCCGCCCGCGCTCCACACCTGCTCCTCTTAGCACCACCCTAAAAAAGAAAAATAACGGATAATATTCATTACTTCTGGGTTTTATTTTGGGTTGAATATTTCATCCAGCTGGTTTCTAGTGAGCTGCAGTGGCTAGCTAAGTCATACCGAACCACTGCACAGGTGATTCAGACCTTCTGGTGGCTAGTGAACTCGGGCTGGCTGAATTGAATTTGCACATACAACATACCTCCATGTTTGTCACATACTACTTAAAACCCATTTCAGACCAAAGTTTCGCCTCTTGGCTCTAAAACGGTCCGCCTGCTATTGGACGAGCTGAATTGTGTGCGCAGGCGAGCTGAATTGTGTGCGCAGGCGAGCTGAACTGTGTGCGCAGGCGAGCTGAATTGTGTGCGCAGGCGAGCTGAACTGTGTGCGAAGGCGAGCTGAACTGTGTGCGAAGGCGAGCTGAACTGTGTGCGAAGGCGAGCTGAACTGTGTGCGAAGGCGAGCTGAACTGTGTGCGAAGGCGAGCGTGGGTATCAGACCCACTGAGAGGGCCGTGCACACTGCCGCACCTCCTCTCTGCGTCGGGCGCTCTGAGAGGGCCGTGCACACTGCCGCACCTCCTCTCTGCGTCGGGCGCTCTGAGAGGGCCGTGCACACTGCCGCACCTCCTCTCTGCGTCGGGCGCTCTGAGAGGGCCGTGCACACTGCCGCACCTCCTCTCTGCGTCGGGCGCTCTGAGAGGGCCGTGCACACTGCCGCACCTCCTCTCTGCGTCGGGCGCTCTGAGAGGGCCGTGCACACTGCCGCACCTCCTCTCTGCGTCGGGCGCTCTGAGAGGGCCGTGCACACTGCCGCACCTCCTCTCTGCGACTCTAAAATGGTTTCGTTGTGTCGCGGCTCTTTGGCCTGAACTGGGCTTAAGGCTGCCAGACTATGAACCCAGGGGCTTTGGCCTGAGCTCAGTGTAAATTAAGTACGTTTCCTGTTTTTAACGCTGATACGCTGATGCATATTAAGTGCGTTTCCTCTTTTCCTGTCCTCACGAAGCTCCCCAGCTACAAGAACTTCCGGGGCGTGATCCACGAGCTGGGGCAGAACCAGTACATGGTGAGCGGGGAGGTGTCTGTTCTGGACAAGAACACCATCGAGATAACAGAACTGCCCGTCCGCACCTGGACCCAGGTACGCCAAACACACACACCCAAACACACACACACACATACACATACACACACCCGAACACGCACACGCACACACACACACACACACACACACATACACACACCCAAACATAACATAACAGAACATAATGTAAGACGAGAACAGGCCATTCAGCCCAACACTGCTCCTCCATTCCTACCACTAAACTGTACTTAAGGCTTAGTTTACCTATAAGCAAGATAGTATCTAACACTGTATCAAGCCGGGCCTTGAATACTCCCAGTGTTTCTGCCTCCACTACATGTCCAGGCAGTGTGTTGAGTACTGAGTGCTGTACTGCATGCTGTATGCTGTACTGAACGCTGTACTGATATAATCGCAGTGTGTTGAGCACTGAACACTGTACTGATATAAGCGCAGCGTGTTGAGTACTGAACACTGTACTGAACGTGGCTTTGCAGGCTTATAAGGAGTCAGTGCTGGAGCCCATGCTGCAGGGGACGGATAAGACCCCGGTGCTCATCAGTGACTATAAGGAGTACCACACCGACTCCACCGTCAAGTTCCTGGTGCGAATGAGTGAGGAGAAGCTCCGCGAAGCTGAGGCTGCTGGCCTGCACAAAGTCTTCAAGCTGCAGTCCAGCCTCACCTGCCACTCTATGGCAAGTGCTACCTGCCGCTCACCTGGAGCCTGTCACTCACCTTACACCTGTGACCTGCCATGCACCTGGAGCCTGTGACCTGTCACTCACCTTTGTGCGCGTGTGCGCGTGTGCGTGTATATGCATGCGTGCGTGTGTGAGTACATGCGGGACGGAGTGTGGCGCAGTGGGTAAGGAACTGCGCTCGTAACCGAAAGGTCGCAGGTTCGATTCCCGGGTAAGGACACTGCCGTTGTACCCTTGAGCAAGGTACTTAACCTGCATTGCTTCAGTATATATCCAGCTGTATAAATGGATACAATGTAAAGTGCTATGTAAAAAGTTGTGTAAGTCGCTCTGGATAAGAGCGTCTGCTAAATGCCTGTAATGTAATGTAATGTAATGTATATGTGTGTGTGTGTATGGATATGCGTGTGTGCGTGCGTGTAATGAGGTTTCCCTTCTCTCTGAAGGTGCTCTTTGATCACATGGGCTGTCTAAAGCGCTATGCATCCGTCAATGACATTCTCAAGGAGTTCTTTGAGCTCCGCCTCCACTACTACAAGCTGAGGAAGGATTGGCTGGTCGGCATGCTGGGGGCGGAGTCAGCCAAACTGTCTAATCAGGCGCGGTTTGTGCTGGAGAAGATTGACGGCAAGATTTCTATCGGTAATTATTAATATTTATCCCTCAAATACGGTTTCATTTATTTAGGCCTGGGTCTGATATTAACTGTTGAGTTTTGCTGTGTAAATGTGTGGGAGTTTTGTAGTGTTAATCTGTTGGGGTTAGGGTTAGGTTAGGCTGTGGCAGTTAGGGTTAGGTTAGGCTTAGGTTATGTTGCGGAGAGTTTTGTTGTGTAAAGCAGTGGGAGTTAGGGTTAGGTTGTGGCGGTTTGGGTTGGGTTAGGTTAGGTTGTAGGGGTTGGGGTTGGGTTAGGTTGTGGCGGTTTGGGTTGGGTTAGGTTAGGTTGTGGCGGTTTGGGTTAGGTTAGGTTGTAGGGGTTGGGGTTAGGTTAGGTTGTGGCAATTGGGGTTAGGTTAGGTTGTAGGGGTTGGGGTTAGGTTAGGTTGTAGGGGTTGGGGTTAGGTTAGGTTGTGGCAATTGGGGTTAGGTTAGGTTGGCGGTTGGGGTTAGATTAGGTTGTAGGGGTTGGGGTTAGGTTAGGTTGTAGGGGTTGGGGTTAGGTTAGGTTGTAGGGGTTGGGGTTAGGTTAGGTGTAGGGGTTCGGTTAGGTTGTAGGGGTTGGGGTTGGGTTAGGTTGTGGCAATTGGGGTTAGGTTAGGTTGTAGGGGTTGGGGTTAGGTTAGGTGTAGGGGTTCGGTTAGGTTGTAGGGGTTGGGGTTAGGTTAGGTTGTATGGGTTGGGGTTAGGTTAGGTTGTAGGGGTTGGGGTTAGGTTAGGTTGTGGCGGTTGGGGTTAGGTTAGGTTGGCGGTTGGGGTTAGGGTATGTTAGGTTGTAGGTGTTGGGGTTAGGTTAGGTTGTGACAGTTGGGGTTAGGTTAGGTTGTGGCGGTTGGGGTTAGGTTAGGTTGTGGCGGTCGGGGTTAGGTTAGGTTGTGGCGGTCGGGGTTAGGTTAGGTTGTAGGGGTTGGGTTAGGTTGTGGCGGTTGGGGTTAGGTTAGGTTGTAGGGGTTGGGGTTGGGTTAGGTTGTGGCGGTTGGGGTTAGGTTAAGTTGTGGTGGTTGGGGTTAGGTTAGGTTGTGGCGGTTGGGGTTAGGTTAGGTTGTGGCGGTCGGGGTTAGGGTATGTTAGGTTGTAGGCGTTGGGGTTAGGTTAGGTTGTGACAGTTGGGGTTAGGTTAGGTTGTGGCGGTTGGGGTTAGGTTACGTTAGGTTGTAGGGGTTGGGGTTAGGTTAGGTTGTGGCGGTTGGGGTTAGGTTGTGGCGGTTGGGGTTAGGTTAGGTTGTGGCGGTTGGGGTTAGGTTAGGTTGTGACAGTTGGGGTTAGGTTAGGTTGTGGCGGTCGGGGTTAGGTTACGTTAGGTTGTAGGGGTTGGGGTTAGGTTAGGTTGTAGGGGTTGGGGTTAGGTTAGGTTGTGGTGTTGACGTTAGGTTAGGTTGTAGGGGTTGGGGTTAGGTTAGGTTGTGGTGTTGACGTTAGGTTAGGTTGTGGCGGTTGGGGTTAGGTTAGGTTGTAGGGGTTTGGGTTAGGTTGGGTTGTGGCGGTTGGGGTTAGGTTAGGTTAGGTTGTAGGGGTTGGGGTTAGGTTAGGCTGTAGGGGTTGGGGTTAGGTTAGGTTGTCAGGGTTAGGGTTGGGTTAGGCTGTGGGATCTGATGTTTTTCTGTGTCACTCTCACAGAGAACAGGTCCAAGCGGGAGTTGATCCGGCTGCTCCTGCAGAGGGGCTACGAGTCCGACCCCGTCGCCGCCTGGAACAGAGCCCAGGAGAAGGTAGCGCCCCACAGCCCCCGCCTCCAAGTGTAAACTCCACCCCTCTGGCACTGACTCCACCCCCAAGTACAGACTCCACTCATCTGTCACTGACTCTACCCCTCTGGCACTGACTCCACCCCCAAGTACAAACCCCACCCATCAGGCACTGACTCCACCCCCAAGTACAAACTCCACCCGTCTGGCACTGACTCCACCCCCAAGTACAAACTCTTCCCCCCCAAGTTTACTCCTTAGCATAGAGTTTAATCTGCACTGCCCTTCATGACCTTCATGGTGTAGGGAGGAGCCCAACGACTGGCTGTGTCCTGATTGGTGGGTTGCCTGTGTGTGTTTTCAGTCATTGGAGGAGGAGGATGCGGACGGTAACGACAGCGACAGCTCCATAGACTCCGGCTCGTCATCGGGACCAAACTTTAACTACATCCTGGGAATGCCCCTCTGGTGCCTGAGCAAGGAGAAGGTGGAGGAGCTCCTCAAACAGCGAGACTCCAAGGTGCTGTATGCAAGGCATTGTGGGAAGGGTACAATACACAAGGCATTGTGGGAGAGTACTGTATGTAAGGCATTGTGGGAAAGGTACTGTGGACAGTGGATTGTGGGAAGGGCATCTACGCAAAGCATGTTGGGAAAGGTAGTCTGTACTTAAGGTCATAGTTTGTTTGTGTAAACCTAGAGTTAGGGCTGTTGTTGTAAATGGAGAGTCAGAGTTGTGCTGGTGTAAAGGTAGAGTAAGGATAGTGTTGTAAATGGAGAGTCAGAGTTGTGTTGGTGTAAATGGAGAGTCAGAGTTGTGCTGGTGTAAAGGTAGAGTAAGGATAGTGTTGTAAATGGAGACTCAGAGATGTGTTGGTGTAAATGGAGAGTCAGAGTTGTGCTGGTGTAAAGGTAGAGTAAGGACAGTGTTGTAAATAGAGACTCAGAGTTGTGCTGTGTTGTTTGCAGAAAGCTGAGCTGAACGAGCTTCAGAGGAAGTCTTCAGAAGACCTGTGGAAGGAGGACCTGGCCGTCTTCATCGAGGAGCTAGACGTGAGTAACCGCCTTGTAACCCCTCCCACCCGCCCAAAGGGATCACAGAGCTTCTCCACCCTAGCTCCCCAGTGGTGGAACGAACTCCCCGTCCCTCTCCGAACCTCCCCCTCACTACCCATCTTCCGCCGTGGCCTGAAGACTCATCTCTTCAGACCATACCTAGACTAACCACCACCACGCTGTATTTCACTCTTTATCAAAAAAAAAAAAAAAAAAACCCTTTTCCTGTCACTTGTTACATGTTGCCCCATCCCAACACCTCTTGGTAATTTGTATTTGTCCTAATACTGTAGCTTATTCTTCTGCCTAGTTGGCTTTGCAGATGTTAGGCCAGAATAGTGTTCACTGTTCTCGGCTAGAAATAGCTGTACAAAATAAGTATTGTACCTTACTGAACCTGTGTTTAGCAGTTGTCTACGACCATGAAATGCACTTTTTTTGTACGTCGCTTTGGATAAAAGTGTCTGCCAAATGAATGTAATGTAATGTAATGTGAGTCTTCCTCTATCCCACAGCCACACCCTAAAACCACACCCCACAGCCACACCCTAAAGCCACACCCTAAAACTTCACCTCGCAGCCACAGCCTAAAATCACAGCCACACCCTAAAACTACAGCCACACCCTAAAACCACAGCCGCTCCCTAAAACTTCACCCCGCAGCCACAGCCTAAAATCACAACCACACCCTAAAACTACAGCCACACCCTAAAACCACAGCCACTCCCTAAAACCACACCCCAAAACTACAGCCATACCCTAAAATCACAGCCACTCCCTAAAACCACACCCCAAAACTACAGCCACACCCTAAAACCACAGCCACTCCCAAAAAAACCGCACCCTAAAACTACAACCACACCCTAAAACTACAGCCACACCCTAAAACCACAGCCACCCCCTAAAACTACAGCCACACCCTAAAACCATGGCCACTCCCTAAAACCACACCCTAAAACCACAGCCACTCCCTAAAACCACACCCAAAAACTACAGTCACACCCTAAAACCACAGCCACTCCCAAAAAAACAGCACCCTAAAGCCACAACCACACCCTAAAACTACAGCCACACCTCAAAACTACAGCCAAACCCTAAAACCACACCCCAAAACTACAGCCACACCCTAAAACCACAGCCACTCCCAAAAAAACCGCACCCTAAAACTACAGCCACACCCCAAAACTACAGCCACACCCTAACACCACAGCCACTCCCTAAAACCACACCCAAAAACTACAGCCACACCATAAAGCTACACCCTAAAACTCCAGTGTGCGTGAGCCAAACCCTGTGAGCAGTGGCTGATTTGAGAGAGTGTTTGTCTCCCCCTGCTGGCAGCGTGTGGAAGCGCAGGAACGGGAGGACCAGAGCGCAGGGAAGACCCCTAAGCTGGTGAAAGGGAAGGTGGGCAAGCCCAAAGTGAAGAAGATGCAGCTGGAGGAGACCCTGCCCTCCCCCTTTGGCCGCCGCATCGTGCCCCAGGTCACACAGGCCATGAAGGCGGACGCCTCCAAGAAGATGACCAAGAAGAAGAAGGTGAGCCTATGAATATCCATGACATGAATGCAGGAGGTTATTCATATTAATGAGTTGGGACTCATGAGGCTAACTCCAGCTACAGAATGGTGTGATGTCGCCGAGATGTAGCTGTAGGTGTGTGTGTGTGTGTGTGTGTATTTGAAGTGGACAGCCATTTGTGTGATCTTGCATGGTAACCATCGGTGACGCCCTTGTTTCTCAGGGTGACGTGGATCTGTCGGTGAAAATGGAGTTTGATGAGGAGTCGGGGGCCCTGGGGTCGGAGGGAGGGGGCGGAGACTCACTCATCTCCCCCTCGGGCCTGCCAGTGCCTGGGGCCAAGCCCAAAGCTCCGCGAGTCAAGAGGGAGAAGAAGGAACCAGGTCAGTGACAGAGAGCATCATGGGAACAGTAGTCCTCTCCATTTTGTATTTGTACAGGTCCTCTATTGCTACCAGATGATCAGCTCCTGCTTTACTGCAGAATCTCCTTAGTATCCATGGTGACCGAGTTGCATGTGATGTGTGTTTGTGGGGTGACTGGATGGTGTGTGATGTGTGTATTTTGGGGCGATGTGTCTCAGGCACCCCCCGGGTGAAGAAAACGCCTGGACCAAAGGGATC